>NC_087206.1:97223474-97248474 GCF_015104395.2 Macrobrachium nipponense | reverse complement strand
AATTAATTAAGCATGACCCAAAAAGAAATGTTAAACTATAATATTCCTCTCAAAATCATATTTAAGTAAGTAACCCCTTTTCCCCTAAATGTCCAAACATTCATAGTTTGTTAATAGTCAAAATTAGTCTAGAGAAAACCCATAAGGTGGCTTCGAATCCATCTGAAATAAAGAGACCATAATTATGACACCATAAAACATTAATGTTCATCAATAAAGAATGTGTGCCGCACATCACTTTCCTTTCTCTAGAACTCAAATAATTGTCACTTCAAATGTTAACTTTTTCAAAGCTTCTCACTCTGCGTTACCTTGTCCGACAGACCTGCAATGCCCCTCCTACACCAAAAGCACTTGTTGTCTTCTTTGACAGTTGGCCGTCCAATTCCTCTGCCAATTCACATACCCGAGTTTACATGTCATTTTCTGTGATATGCGTAATGACCTCACACTCACCAATCGGCGCAAGGATGTATGCACACTACATACATGGAACTCGTGATCTTTGGAACGCATTACTGACCACAATTATGCACCGGTAAGCTTTCCTGTTTGTTTTTTCATTACAGCATCTTCGAGGAATCCAGTGTTTTGCATCTGTCTCTAACCGGCAAGAGCTAAGGTTATCAACCCCACTATTTAATATTATAGATTGTTACTAGAGCCTTATATATATATATATATATATATATATATATATATATATATATATATATATATATATATATATATATATATATATATATATATATATATATATATATATATATATATATATATATATATACATGTCTGTGTGTGTGTTACTGCAGCTTACCATGGCCCAGTATTTGACTTCACTGATTAGGAATGCAATGACAGAAGAAATAGGATGAAAATATTCCGATTTCTTGTTACAGATATGACAGGTGAAACGTTTCTCTCTCTCTCTCTCTCTCTCTCTCTCTCTCTCTCTCTCTCTCTCTCTCTCTCTCTCTCTCTCTCTTCTCTCTCATTGAAATTCATAATGGAGTTAGCCCGGTGAATCAAGCAAGAAAATGTAAGCATCCCGGATTGTTAGGGAAGATTGATGTTGCTTTCTTTCATGAAGGAATCTTTCCTCTAAGATTATAAAGTTTTTTTCCCGATCACTGCACAAACTTGGAGCTAAGTTTCAAGCATCAGGCTCCCACACTCGAAGTCTAATTGGAAATGTTCCGCAACGATTCTCCAACGTTTTAAGGGCGCTCGACTTTCCAGCAAAGTTTGCATTTTTTGAAAAAAAAATTTATATCATGTGTAATAGATAGTAAGTAAATTTGCTCATTTCATCTAACTTTTTAGCCGAGACAGGACAGCAAGGAGACGGGCAATAATTTCTCTTGTTTATTAGTATCACCGTTTCGGGAATCCATGCTAATCGTTTGTTTTCTCTGTTTTCCTTTTTGAGTATTCTTTCAAAAGACCATATGGTTTCCAGCCACGCCTCTTAACAGTAACAAAGCCTGTACCACTATTTTAAATCTATTATTCCTAGGCACTGTGTTCTGTTGATGGATGTATATCAACATATATACTATTTAGACAATTGTAGAATATACAATTTCATGTTTATATGCTGCCCTGATGATAGGAATTGATTCCCGAACGGTTGGTGTAAATAACCAAGAGAGATGATTGCCAGTCTTCTTGGTGTTCTGCTTATTACATATGAGTACCTATACTCTTTCTTTGGTCCTATTCCCTTCTTCGATAAGAACGTTTTCTGAACAACAACAACAACAACAACAATAATAATAATAATAATAATAATAATAATAATAATAATAATAATAATAATAATAATAATAATAATAATAAGAGACTCTGGGAAAACATATGGAGCAATCCAGTATCACACAACAAACGTGCAATATGGCTCCAGGATGTTAAGGCAAAAGAAATGGGGAGAATAAAACGAAGTTTCACTGAGATCACGACAGACACAATCAGACACTAACTAAAGAAAATGTCCAACTGGAAAGCGCCAGTTCCCGATGAAGTCCATGGATACTGGGTCAAAAACTTCAAGGCCCCATCCACGAATAGCAGAACAATTTCAGCATTGTATCACAAACCACTATGCGCCCGAATGGATGACCACAAGGAGAACATCCTTAGTACAAAAAGACAAGAACAAGGGAAATATAACTGTAAGAATTGTACCTGGGGACATCAGGATGGAGTTTGAAATAGAAAAATGTGCCTTAGTCAACATACAAAAAAGGCAAAGTAACAAGGACTGAAGGGATTAAGCTACCAGATGGGAATAGCATCAAACACATTGATGAGACAGGATACAAATAACCGGGAATAATAGAAGGAGAGGATATAAAACACTAAGAGATGAAGGACACAATCAGGAAAGAATATATGCAGAGACTCAAGGTGATACTCAAGTCAAAACTCAACTCCAGAAATATGATAAAAGCCATAAACACATGGGCAGTACCAGTAATCAGATACAACGCAGGAGTAGTGGAGTGAAAGAAGGCTGAACTCTGCAGCATTGACCAAACTAGGAAACACATGACAATACACAAAGTGCTACACTCAAGAGCAAATACAGACAGACCATAAATAATACAAAAAGAGGGAGGGAGAGGGTTACTATGCATAGAGGACTGCATCAACATCGAGAACACAGCACCTGGGCAATATCTGAAAACCAGTGGAGACAAGTGGCTAAGGAGTGCATGGGAAGAAGAAATGATAAAAGTAGGTGAAGACCCAGAAATATACAGAGACAGGAGAATGACAAAAAGAACAGAGGAATGGCACAACAAAGCAATGCACGGGCAGTACATGAGCCAGACTAAAGAACTTGCCACCAATGAAACATGGCAATGGCTACAGAGGGGAGAACTCAAGAAGGAAACAGAAGGAATGATAATTGTGGCACAAGACCAGGCCCTAAGAACCAGATATGTCCAAAGAACGATAGATGGAAATAACATCTCACTCATATGCACAAAGTGCATAAACCACATAACAAGCAAATGTCCGGCGCTTGCACAGAGCCAGTACAAAAAGAGACACGATTCAATAACAAAAGCCCTTCACTGGAGCCTGTGCAAGAAACACGAGCTACCTTGCAGTAATAAGTGGTATGAACACCACCCTGAAGGATTGATAGAAAACGATCAAGCAAAGATCCTCTGGAACTATGGTATCAGAACAGATAGGGTGATAAGTTCCAATAGACCAGACATTACGTTGGTTGACAAAATCAAGAAGAAAGTATCACTCATTGATGTAACAATACCATGGGACACCAGAGAAGAAGAGAAAGAGAGAGAAAAGATTGATGACTATCAAAACCTGAAACTAAAATTAATAAGGATAGGGGATATTCCAGTGGAAATTGTACCCAAAATCATAGGAACACTAGACACGATCCCAAGATCCCTGAAAAGGAACCTGGGAAAACTAGATGCCAAAGTAGCCCCAGGACTCATGCAGAAAAGTGTGCTCCTAGAAATAGCACACACTGAGAAAAGTGATGGAGGCAAGATGCAACCCGGAACCCCACACTATAAAAACTACCCAGTCGAATAGGATGACTTTGGTAGTAAAAAAAAAATAATAATAATAACACAAAAATAATAGCTTTTCTCCCCCCCTGATTTGCCCATCCTTTATTTCTGTAATTTCAACGAGGTAGATTTTCACATTCTTGGCCAATTTCTATCACGACAAAGTACACTAGAATCATAGAAATACTTTAACTGATGACACAGTTTTTTTTTCTATTAACACCCGCATCTGCTTGTTTTTGTTTTATTTCATAGAGACAAATAATCCCATGTTAGTTTCTAACAGGTTGTTTTTTGAAAGGAATTCTCGTAAATATAATCAAATTGTTATTCCCAATTAATTCGTGTGCAACTTTGTTCCCAGTCTCTAGTTTAAAATCACCTGTACTTTTCAACTTGTCATTCCTTTCTGTTCGTTATGTAATCTGAGGTAATTGTATCTGAGTATTTTTTTCTTTATACATTTTTGAAGACGTCTGAGCAAGAGAGGTACGAACAATTTCGAACTTTCTATCAAAAGCTTATTAACTGTGAAATTTTAGTACCAAGTTTTGTTTTTATTCCTACTTTGGTCGCTACACTAATTCTAGTTTTCCTCGAGATTCCAGAAACCAGAGTGAAGCCATAATAAGTTATGAAAAAGTGTATAGATTGTGGAAAAAATAGAGCATTTGTTTCTTAGTTACTGCAGTGCAAAAATAGCGTTATCTGTAGGCGGTTTTATCTGAAACATTCAGATAAAACTAGTGACAATTACGTGTAGTGGGCAGTTAATAAGTGTTCATTATTCTGTCTGTCCTTCGCTTCCTCATCGGTAATATTACTCGCGTAATTTGTTTCAGTACCTTAATTTTTCTATTTGTATTCTTAAGACGGTACAGGGAACCAAAGCGTTTCATATAAAACACTAGTCATACTTAAGAAAAAACACAAAAGGGATAATTTTTTTTTCTACAAATTTGTATTACTTCGTTATAATACGTTTTTTCAACATAAAAAAGTAACACCCTTTTAATACTCATAAATGTACGTCTAGATAAGTATGATGTAATTTAGCTTGCTATTATTTAACTACATATATATAATAACAATAATGATCGAAATTGTTTTTGGGTCTACATCTCCCGATCCTGCTAACTCATAAGTGGTCAAAACCTGTACCTACAAGGAAAAGATTTTGGTGTAATCCGATTACATTTCTTTAAGACAGGCAAACTCGCCGACAATGCCTTTAAAGTTCGTTGCCGGAGGTAATGATCTGAAATTGATGCAGTGTAAAGTTTTTGCTGAAAAAAAAAAGTTTTAATTGATGAGGGAAATCTTAACATTTCTTCTTATACTAAGAGTATTGCAATTACACGGCGATTTTTATTCCTCCAACCTCTTGATTTTAAAGGCTCTGCATTAGCTCCACATCTTGCTGAAGAGAGGTATCCCAGTAAATTTTTGTTGGTTGTCAGCACATAGGGGCATACATGGGAAGTGGAAATAAATAACCTTGCTTAAGGGAGCATAAGCAGAAATATTCCCAGGGAGGTACCCAGTATATTATGTCGAGACCACGATAGATCAAGTATCAGAAAATTAGAAAATGATGCTTAGCAATGGAAGTTAGTGAGCTCAAATAAACTGAATACGTTCGTAGTGTTGTGTCCCCTTAGTGTGTAGTATTATGCCCAAGTAATGGGAAATAGCTCTATATTGTCTGCTGCTAGAACTTAATTGACTTACCCATATTATTTTTGGAATGGCTGGTGCACAAGTCTTTTTGTGTTGATTTATTAGCCCCTTTAACTTAATGACCTATAGTTTCAGGGATGTATCAAGTCTTAAGCTCTGTTTTATAATTTTTTTATGCAAACATTCCACAAGCGTTAATATATATATATATATATATATATATATATATATATATATATATATATATATATATATATATATATATCTGTATAATTATGAAAGACATAAGCTCTGCTTAATTTTCTTAATTTAGAAAAAGTTGGGCCAACGTAGTTTGAAAAATTAGACGACTTCTGTTGTAGGGTAGAATGACTTAAGGAAAATTAACGTGTAATACAGAGTTGGGAGACTTAATAGTGGATGAATTCGTAGTCCTTTTCTCTATCGCCTTATCCAATAAGAGAATTCGCAACTTCCCCTGCATTAGCTGTCTTGGTCATTCTCTAAAAAATATTTTCTGATTGGACGCAAACGTTTAAAAGTTTTGATTGAAGGGAAAGCTGAGGCGGTGTTCACCCTATTTAATTACGCTGCTCTGTCTGTGTCGCCTTACTGAAAAATGGAAAACAAAAGAGAGAGAGAGAGAGAGAGAGAGAGAGAGAGAGAGCATGCGTGCGTTATTTCTTAGTGAAAGATAATAACTAAATTCAGTCGCTGGAATAACAATACCATTCAGCGCTATTCAATGAAACTGTAATAATGATTCATTAAATACTTCTAAAAACATTACCAGTTAAACAGATTTTGAAGAAAAATATTTTTCTTTTAGATATTGTTTTAATAATTTCCTAAAACATTGATCTACTGGATTAAAATAAGTTGTAAAATCTTATTCCATAAAAGAAAAAACGCGTTATTCATTTTAGTGACAGTTTCCCCCAAAATTCATTTATAGCCCTGTCATGCAATGAATTTGCGCTTTTTTTGTTGGTAAAATACGTATGCTATGTTAAAATACATTGTGTTGCTCTTAAAACTGGTAGGGATAAAATGAAATCTGGGTATAAATAAAACGATGAACCAGTACTATTCCATTAAAAGACATAAAACATAATCACTAGGGTATCATAATGTATATGACATGACAGGTAATAATTACTTTCCCCTTGGTCTCATATTTTCAGAATTCGTGCTTGCTGTCACTTTCTGGATTACCTGCCACTTTCCTTCTGTTCAGACTAATGGGTTATGATCCTTTGTTATATATATATATATATATATATATATATATATATATATATATATATATATATATATATATATATAAGAGACGCAAAGACTTGAGTTCAGTTTACGTTTACAGTATTTAAGGAAAATGAGATCTCTTTTTGAAACACTTTACCAGAAATTCAAAATTATAATTATGTCATTATCACGCTTTATCTACACCAAAAGTAAACTTCGACCTGCATTTAAACTTTCAGTGCAAATCAGCTACTGCCAACAATTATTACTCTATTCAAGAAACTTTTTACAAAAGAGTTTATGTATGTATGTATGTATACACATATATATACGTACACATATATATATATTATAAATATGTGTAACAAAACCAGCCTCGTAAAAATCCTATAACTACCATTTACTATGCAGAATAACTCGCACCATTACATGAAATGGAAAATTTAGGTGAAATGGTGATAATAATACAACCTTTCAAGAACAAATCATCCTGACATGACCAGTGGAAGATCATTTGCCTAAAAAAAGGATATGACACAGGTAATTAATTATGAAGCGATGTATTGATGCAAAAATAACGTACCTTTTTTTAGCGCACACTTTGCTTCAGTCAAAAATATTTTTGTCATTCTTAACAACTCATGTTTACCAGACATCCTCCACAACATCAACATTGCCTGTATATAATTCTATCATAAAACCTTTCTAGGTCTAAATATGCTCATAAAGTATTGCCCATCATTCTCATAATTCTTACATAACGCTTTATAACAAACACTTGATCCAAACAACCTACTCCTTGCACAAACTTACGCTTTTCTTCCCAGTCAGTCTATTTCATCCGCCTTACTTTCTCAGTCAAAATCTTATCCGCTTCTCTGGTTCAGAAGTAACATTAGTACAAGTTACAACAAGGAATCTGTGGCCATAAGAAGAGCTAATGACTTGAAATTCTAATGCGTTATATCTAATGGCAGCGAAGCCATTAGTGGAGTATTGTAAACCTCCTGGGAATCTATTAATAAGTATTGTTGCTGCAGCAGAAGTATACGATGGCTTATGAAGTACTAATCATTTGTGATACAAACATAATGGTGAAGAATTGTGAAGCCCTTTGTGCCAAGACTGACAAAAGTCAGATTGAGTGCCTTCAATAAACGAGTAACAAGAAAGAGTGAGTGGACAGAGTGTAACAAGACATGATGTATAAAAGGTTGACAAAAAACAAATACATATTTTTTATTTATTAAATATGTTTGTATGTTTATACATGTGTGTGTATATATATATATATATATATATATATATAATATATATATATATAATATAGTGCGTGTGTGTGTGTGTGTGTGTGTGTTTTGTGTGTATATACATGTATGTATGTATATATGGTCTGTTAATCATTCTCTTCATAAACCTCCTCTGCACGCTATTCTGTGAGTGACAGTTTGGTAACTACTGATCTGAACTGATTTTGTTGAAAATTGGTTGTATAATTACCCTATCAATCGAAGCCAAAAAATAATGTTATTCTTTCTTTGTGATCTCACGGTATATTTACTAACTAAACCCCCATTGCATTGTTTGACAGGAACTGGCAGATTAACGAGCGAGGAGAAATTAATATCTACATTTCAAGATGACTTATAAGTATTATTGTGTCTTCATGTTCCTCGTCGAAGGAATATCTTTGCTTTAAAGATCCTTGCAGGCACTAGTGCGAAAATCGGCTCTTTGTTGTAATATTCATACCAACAACATACTTAAATTTATACGTACTTAAATATGTGCGAAGAAGTAATTTGGAAACCTGTTTGGGAAAAGCGATAGATCTGCCGACATCGTGGAACCCCAGGTGTTTACTGAAGTCTGAGGACTGAAAGCTAATGGCGCCCCTATAGCGACCGAGGCATAAAAGAGGAATAGACGCTACACTATAAGATAAACCATTTTCAAAGAAAAGGACAGAAAGGTGCAAGTATTGAAAGAGAAACTTGTAAAGGTTGGAAAGGGATAAGAGAAGTTTTTTAGAGGAAAAAAACAATGAAGCTGTATTTTTTCATCAAATAGTTAAAATGTCCTCTCCTTTTAAGAGAACATGAATTTCTAAATAGATTTTATAAGTTCTGAGAAGTCCCGAGTTACAAAGAGAGATTATGTCTTGGAGGTTTCCAGTTAAATCTAATATTCGGCACAACATTGATGCTTCTAATTTATGAGAGAGAGAGAGAGAGAGAGAGAGAGAGAGAGAGAGAGAGAGAGAGAGAGAGAGAGAGAGAGAGAGATTTTAATCGAAAAAATGAAAAACTCTATACCAAGTCTCCAATACCTGTTTTCTTTTTAAAGCACTTGTTGGCAGAAACGCAGTGGAGCACAACCTTTTAAATGCCAGGGGATGCTGATGGAGGAAAGAAAGAAAGAAAGGAAAAACATCCAATAACCTGAAAATCTTTAATTGGAGACGTCCGCTACGAACTCTGACACGTGCTTATCAGGTATTTATTTTTTCTTTCAAAACTTTCCTTTTGCAACGCTACCCACTTGCTGGCACCGACGTCGACTATGAGGACCAACACCATAACGTCGTAGCAGGTACTTGGAGGGGGGGGGGAGAAGCTGAACCTCATGGAACAACTCATGGCAAGAAGGGGACCAAACTACACACGTCGAGCGAAAGCCGTCAGAGATTACCTGGCCCAGTACTACTCATCGGATGCAGGCGCAGTGGAATGGCAAGAGCGAATGGTGTTTCCTCGAGGACGACCAGCTACTGACGAGTAGAGGGCCCAAAGAACTCTGTAATAAAACGTAACCAAACAAATGTAAATAATTGTAAATAAACATCATGATATATTTCTCATTGTTTTATACTCCCATACTTTGGTATTTTTCTAATAACAATATTAATAAAATAAATAATATTGGTATGATGATTGGTACATATAAAAAATTCTGTTGGAAAATAATTAACTGAAAGTTATAATAACATAATTCATAATAATGAGACAAATGAGAAGCAAAATGATGGACATAACAAAAATACTTATACTAAACAAACATGAAAAGCATAGAATATAAGAAAATGAACATAAAAAGCATAGAAAGTGAGAAAATAAGCATGAAAAATATAGAATATTAGAAAATAAACATGAAAAAACATAGAATATCAAAAAATACAATGAAAAACTTAGAATATCAGCAAATAAACATGAAAAACATAGAATATCAGAAAATAAACATGAAAAGCATAGAATGTAAGAAAATAAACATAAAAAGCATAGAATGTAAGAAAATGAAAATAAAAAAGCATAGAATGTAAGAAACTGAAATTGGGACTTGGTTTTTACCATAACATGTTCAACTGCAAATATCATATATTATCAACTGAGGCTAATATGTCTTTAGTATCTTATTGATTTTTCATTGTCCCCTATAAATAACTATGTCCAGTCAATGTTAATTACTGTTACATTATCATATTTGTATGTGTTCATGTTCATTTGATCATGTTCTCAATATGATATCCTTGTTCTTACCTTGTATGTTATTGTATCATTTGATAGGCCATATTTAGTTCATGTTACATTTCATTTTATACTTTAAGTTATTTTGCGAGTTGTATTTATTTCATAGATCATATATCATATTCCATGTTAAGATTTCCATGTTATATTTCTTCATGGTTATTATTCTTTCTGGCCATGCTCTTCATTATCAATTGCATTTTATATTTCAAGTTATTTTTCCGATTTCTATTCATTTCATATTTCACATATATTTTATTTTATATTTCCTGTTATACTTCTTCGTGTTATTTTTCTTTATGACCATTCTTTTTCTTATTCAATCTCATTTCACCCAATCATATCATATATATTGTCATGACATAAATTAAGCATCAATAAGGAAAATATAAATCCAAGTCACTATTTCAACATATTTATTACAAAAAGAAAAATTAATAATTATAAGAATTACAAAAATAATTCAATATTACGAAAATAACTAAAATACAATTTATTCTAAAAAAAATAACATGTTTGTTTACAAATTCACTCTATTGTTTCTGAGTCAGTGTCCTCCTTATCACCTGGGGAGATGGACAAGTCGTAGGTGGATGGATCCTCTGCGGCAGAAGGTTTTGGTGTCGAAATACTGCGCCAGGGTTAGAGGGCCGCAAGTCTGCCAAGATACTGTTGACCAACGGCGACATCGAAGAAGTGGAAGGTGTAGGAGGGAAGTTCAGTGGTGTCGAACGTCCACTGGGGAAGAATGTCGGTGTGCCTAGCCTTGGCGCCGGAGTTGTGTAACCATGATGAACCACTTGCTGCTGCGGCTGAGGCTGCTGTTGAAGGTGCGGATCATAAAAAAACACAGTTTGGGGTTGAGATGCGAACCACTGGTGTGGTGATGCCTGAACTGGTTGCACTGCAGAAGTGTCGAAGTTCCAGGTTTAGTCTGTGTCTCCTTATCAATTCGCAGGGGCGTCCAGTGGGAACAAACTGCCGTGAGCCATGGCCTCTTTCGTCGTCGTATCCTCTTCCTCAGGCCCCTCCAAACTATAACAAAGCCTGATGACTTGCTCGAAGAATGGCTTCTGGTATCTTCGAGGCACTTACCTGCGTCAGGTACTGCAGAAACACAGCGATGTCACGGTGCGTTGTCCTGCGCTTGTGGCATCAGTGTGTTAATGCTCGTCATAATCTGGGTCAGTTGAGTCTGCAGACCTTCTGTAGAGCTCAACGGTGACATTGTCGGCGGATAGCTGTCGGTCCCTCTTGCAGTTCGTCGCTCTCTTCTGCTTCAGCCACCGCCTCCCCTGGATCGAAGCAGGTGATAGGCCCAACGTGTCGGTAGAGGAATCGTGTGTCGGTTCTGTGCAATGATAGAGGTAAGAAACCAATCGCTGGCTACTGTGGGTTGGTGGGCGATATGTCCTCTCAGGAATGCCCATGTGGTCATCACCTCCTCCTCCCGTGGTGTCCTGTTGCGTGCAGCCACCCTGCTCTTGTATTCTCGCTTCTCAATCTTGCCGAAGTCCGTTTCGGCGAGCCTCGCAGAACTTGCGGACTTGCTGGAAGCAGCATTCGATGAAACTCTCTGCCAGTTCACGCCAGAGTTCCTCCTTCCTCCTGGGATTCGACCACCATTGCCATTTCCCGCTTGTCATCACAAGGTAGGGTGGGCTTTGATGAATTCCACGATGGCTTCCTTGTCCTCTGGCGTGAACGGGTAGTCTTGAATGTCCTTCTTGCTGGGGCGGTATCGTTTCTCCGGGCTGCACTACGATACCACTCGGGCCTGCGATGTCCTGGGATTCCACAATGGATATGGTCGACTCAACGTTCAGCTCTTTCTCGTGTTCAGAGGTCTCCGACCGTTGAGAAGGCTGCATGTCCTGGGTGTCTTGGGTGTCCTGGCTGTCCTGGCTGTCCCTGGGGCTTTTTGGTAGGCCTGGCGTGGTCTTCCGTCGGGGCATCGTGTCACGTGCTGGGAAAACGTGGCTGGGAAAAACGTCGCTGGGTAAGACGGCGCTGGGTAAACGTTGCTCGGTAGGTGGTCCCTGGGTGAGCGCACATGGGTCAAATTCACTGGGTGAACGTCACGGGATAGGCTTCCCTAGGTGAGCGCACGTGGGTGAGCGCACGTGGGTGAGCGCATGTGGGTGAGCGCACGTGTGTGAACGTCACTGGGTGAACGTCACTGGGTGAACATCGTTGGGTGAACGTCGCTGGTCGAGAGAGGCTGTGGGTGACCGTCGATGGGCGAGAGTTGCTGGGTGAACGTCGCTGGGCGAGAGAGGCTGGGTCACAGAGCGGCTGGTCAGTCAGGCAGTCACAGCGAGAATAATCCCCAGGTGGTCAGTCAGGCCCCTTTTATCCTCCCCAGAATGCGCCGTAACACGCCGCACACCTCACACTCCGCAGCATGTACGCGGCATGTATTAATCCTGTATGATGGCGCCGTAAGGGCACCGCAAGGGTACCATACGGCACTGTGACATCAGGCGATAACACTCCCTTGCGGGTGGTACGACGTCGCACCACATCGCACCACGTGCGGTGTGGCATGGAACCATGCGGGTTCTTACCTCTTTTGTTGCGAGGCCGCGCCACACCGCATACAGGCCCTCGTGCGACTTCATCAACCCTCCAGACACCGCTCAAAAATTTGAAATGATTTAAAAATCAGGGCGGCCCCGTCGCGTGGCTTTAATGGTCTTCGCCTGCCCCCGCCAGTGAGGTGGCTCGCTATAGGTGTGTTTATAGTGCGGTTTGGATCGCTTTCTTGCGGTCCCATGCCGTACCAGCCCGCACCACGAAATTGCGTAGGTGTAAACCAGTCTTTAGCTACAGAACAGGGGCTAAACTTTCGAACCCTGAGTTCTCCAACCTATACGTGACCACCACGTGAATGAATGTAAACAAAATGAAAATATTATGATTTTGAATATTGGGTAGAGCTTCAAACGACCAACTTCTAATGATCCTAGAATCGTTGTTTATTAAACAGATTGTTCCGCAGTTAAACTCCCAGTCCTCTGCTACGCTTCTAAACCTGTTGTGGGTGTTCCTGGAATCCTAAGTTGCCCTTCGTTGTCACTAGACTTTCTTTCTTCTTGGAATATAGGTGTGCGTTCCTTCTATTCTATTTGAATCATTTTAGGACAATTGTATCTTTTAATTTTCGTCTTTTGTCTGAGTCATTTAATTATTGTAAATTTGTTTGTCGTTATATATATATATATATATATATATAGATATATTATATGATATATATATATATATATATATATATATATATATATAATATATATATATATATATATATATATATATATATATATATATAGATATAGGCTGAACGTACCTTTATTTTATGTTATTCACAAGATAACTAATTTTACAATATCTTAAATTTGAAGACTAATATGCAGAACAGTTTATTTATATAAACATAAGGCTGAAATAGTCTTCATATGCCTTAATTAAGGATTGTAACGTATATTTTCAACTTATTGTTAAGAGTTACTCCAAGGGCATTATTCTCATCCTTGAATTTCCTATTACTGTTTAGTCTCACAAATAATTCCCTTCAATTTGAGGACCAAACAAAAGTATTTCGTATAATACATTCCTGAAATTTTGTCTGCAAATTAGCTGCTGTGCTTTACCTCGCCATTGTTTACAAAACATTAAACTCGGGATGTGCAGATCAAGAGTTTCTTCAAAAAGGAGATACCATCGATGCCGTACAGATATTAGGAAGTGGATTTAATAAATCACTGAAAATTTATCCAAAAGCACTGGTATGCATTATAATATGATTAAAAAATTCAGTACTTTACAGCTCTAGAAAGCGTCCATATAACTCCAGATTTAGAAATAAAAGTGTCAACCGCAAATGTCTTTCAGTAAAAGTATTCAACGTTTTAAGGGAATATGACTTTTTAAAGCAAAGCTTGTTTAGCCCTCAACGATTTTTACAACAAAAGCATTCGTCGCTTCTTTCATTGGGAGGCTCTGTACTATCGTTGCTTATATATTAATACTTTCTTTGATGACATAATTTGCAATCTACTAAGATGGGAATATCTCATAATGAATAAAATTAAATTAATATTTCGTATGTTAAGCATTTCAAAAACGCACATTTGTGAGTTGATATGAGTTTTCTTCTCCTAAATCAACCGCAAAAAAAACACACAATCTTACCGTTTCCCTCATTTACCACATACTGACATTCATCTAAAGATTGCAAAGCAACGACAATATATATTTAAAAGAAAATCGCAGGTCTCGAAAAAACAGTTGACGATAAAATCTTCATTTTACCGACAGGAATACATAAACCTCCTTGTTATTGCTAAGGAAATGTTAGCCCCGATAGATTTTTTTATATACACAAATATATATATATATATATATATATATAATATATATATATATATATCTATATATATATATATATATATATATATATATATATATATATATTATATATATATATATATATATATATATATATATATATATATATATATTATATATATAATATATGCATATATTTTATGTGAAGTATTAGAAATCGGGGTTCTAATGTCGTCTTTGAGGAGAAACATAAATATGTAAGAATTATTGTTACAACAATATGAAACTTTTAATTGTTTTTTTTTAAATGTCAAACATCCTGATGCAACGTTAGGTTTGGAAGTGGTTTTCTTTCGTAATTTATTTAGGAATTTCTTTACTGATAATTCTGAAAACTAATCACAAGATATCTCCTAAGCTCACTGCATAAGAATATGTGGTTCTATATTCTCTTTAAAAGTAAACTGAAAAAAAAAAACTAAAAAAGCGAGCGCACTTTACACAGCATTAAATTATTCCCTATGCTTCATTTTCTTTTCAATAAGTGTTTTTACAGTCGACATCACATTGACGATAAAACGCAAATAATCATGTACATTTTTTGGGGAGAAGAAAAAAATCTGAAATCTAAGGGAATCGCAAATAAACATACGTTGTTGTAAAGACAGAAAAGAAAAGCCCTAAAGCTGGAGAAGTATTAGCATAGTCTTCAAAATTATCAGTATACTTAGCACTTTGAAAAGTCATCCTCTGTTCCATAGGATTCTGCCTGTCTATCTGTCTGTCTGTTTATTAGTGGAATTAATCTAAATATGTTACAACAAATTATAACTGCTTATAATAGAAATGTTATGTGATATAGGTATACAGATCTAATATACTTGTCTTGAGGATTTTCTAAATTAGGCAGGAATACGGTGGAAAAAGATGGTGTATTTTTTTCTGAAAATTCTTTCTAATTCAGGCTTTTGTGATAATGACAGAAAGAGAAACGTTACCAGGCTAATTGATCAAAGGCACGAATTACCCTCGTTTATATAATGATGCTTCATTTATAGTTACCTCGGCTAGTATGGAAGAAATTAGATTTGAGTTCATTAGTACTCACGCCTATTATTTTATTACCCAATCAGGGATTTTAGATTCGTTTCAGAATATTTTAAAAAATCCTTTCCTATCTTTCTTTCCACACTAGTAGCTGGAGACAGGATTCACTTATTTTTATCAAATCATTCTGAAAATAGTTATCACAAAGAGGTTGAAAACAAGTTATGTCATGGAAAATAATTCTTTGGCAGTTGCTGCATGACCATAGGAATCATGGTTAGAACTACTAGTACGTTGTTAATTTGTTTATAACCTGTTTGTGATATGTTTGTAATAGGTTGCCCACGGTTCTTCATTACAAGTTATATTCAAGTTTGAATACACCCTCACACTTAACAAAGCATCACAACTTCCCTACACCGATGAAGGAATTTCAGTCCAAACCAGGGTACAACATGCACCCTCATGCGTAGATGTATACTAAGGAAAAACTCATTTTAACTCATCGCGCACAGTATTAATCCTCAATGGCAGAATTTTGGATTAGGTCTATGAAATCGATCATTCATTTTTCTGTCAGTTTTCAGTAAAACAATGTTTGTTAGAAGTAACTATGTTACTCCAAGTCTTCAGCATTGTTGAGGGCCTTTTAATCAAACGCGTTACAAAGGTACACCAATATGAACATGTGCGTATGAAAGGGCTGATCCTTTCTGTTTGCCCGTTTATTTGTTTGCCACGACTACTTTGTCACTGCAACTCATGCCATAGTGCCGAAGGGATTTTAGTCAAAAAGTTTGGACAAAAGTACACTACCATGCACGTACGAGCTTGGGTATGTCTGACTGTCCATGCGTCACTGTGTCTGCCACAAATACCTTGTCATCGAAATACTTCCTTCATGATTGAAAGGATGTTCAGTGAAACTTGATAAAGGTAGACAACTATACGTAGATTAGCATGAGGGAAGGTCGTCAGTTTGCCTCTCCGCCAGAATTCTCATTAAGTTATCGCAACTTTAGTCAAATTTGGCGTCTACCTTTACAAGACTAAAAATAGTCTTCCACAACATTTCGTAAATCGGAATACTCTCAGACAAAATGGATGAGATTCGGTTAATGGACATGAATTCTCAGGATGGATATTTCAAATAATTTTATAACAATGGTGCGTCATACAATATTTTGGACCAAAAAAAAAAAACCGTAACCATATTTCTTTTCTAATAACCTTTTACATTAGAATGATGCATATAGAGCATCAGTGTACCGTCACTATCATATCCTATATTCTCTCTCTCTCTCTCTCTCTCTCTCTCTCTCTCTCTCGTCTTGGATTATTTTTTCTGCTGTCCTCTCAACATGAATGATCCCGTTCCTCTTCTCATTTCCATTTTTCTGAAACTGTGATGATAATGTTGAGAAAACAACGAGCTGGCTACTGGCAGCAGCAAAAGCAAACCAACCTTGATTAAGCACAAAACAGAAGCCAAATTACTGATGAAAGACACATCCACGCTCCCTATTTTCCAACTTCAAAATACCATGCAATTAACCCCTTGCATGTTCACTAGCACGAGACAGGCTAACGAACATTTCCCATTCATCAGCTTGAATCCGGGATGGAAATTAGCTTATGGTCAAATTGGATGTCGAATATTCACTACATTTCAATGCTATGTATTTTTAGATTCACAAAAAAATAGTTTGACTCTTACTTGTTGTCATTTAATGTACGTTATCCACAGCTATTTCCAATTAAGGGTCTCCCAAGATTTATATATATATATATATATATATATATATATATATATATATATATATATATATATATATATATATATATATCTAGTATGTATATATATATATATATATATATATATATATATATATATATATGTATATATATATATATATATATATATATATATATATATATATATATATATATATATATTGTAAAGGATATTGATTTATTGAATGTAAAAATTGAAGAAAAGGTTGAAAATTGATATTTGCATAGAAAAAAAGTGTGTACACTAGACACAGATGGCAGTAGCGCTTGGCGTAGGCGGTAGTCGCCAAGGATAATGTACCGAAACAATGATATTTGGTCCATGGATGTCTAGCGTGAGTCTGGTATATAAAGGCCCAAAACGACGATTTTCGTTGGAGCTGAAACAAACAAGTGATTATAATAGTGTATCAAGTTTTGAGGAATATATGGTAATGTATTGTTTATCCATTGGACGTTTTCTTGTGTGATGTAACGTTGGTTTGCCACTAACTTTTTGATGTTACAGTGAATTATATGTTGTGATGTAAAGCTTTGTGACTTGGGTATTATACCTTGTAAAACATGCAGTGATTTAGTGATTAGTAGTCTTGATGAAGTGCTGTGTAGCGAGTCTTTGCTTTTGTGCAATGCGTCCGTAATTTGTTTAATGTTCTGTTTGTGACTTTAATTTCCTTACTAATTGTTATTAAAGTACATTTTAAGTTATAGTGGGTTGTCACTGTTTCCTGATATATTCTCCTCGTAAATCCTTACCGTAGAGAGAGATTTTTTTTTTTTATGTTACATGGGGGCCTGTCGAACGAAACCCGAACGTATCCCTACTCAGTTTTTGCTCATTCTATCGAACGAAACTCGAACATATCCATACTCAGTGTTTACTCATTCTATCGAACGAAACCCGAAGAACGTATCCTTATTAATTGTTGCTTTATTCATGTCGAGCGTATTCGACCATAACTTGACGTATCCCTACTGTTAATTGCTTTTCAGTACTTCCATGTACTTTAGAGAGGGGGGAGAGTTGTGATAGTGTTAGTGCTATAATATTTGTCTTGCTGTGTTATTTTGAGCAGGTTATTAAAGATGTTTGATTTGAAAGATTTCATACGTAGTCCTAGTGGTGGAAAGTTAGAAGGTATAACTAAATATGACTGGATTGTTCTAGCTAGGTACTATAATGTAGAAGTATCAGAATCTGAAAGGAAGCAAGAAATCTCAAATAAAGTAAGTGAGGCGCTAATGACTTTAGGCATTTTGTCTGATAAGGAAGGGTTGTTACTAATGAGTTGGAAGGGCAAGAAAGAAAACTGATAGCCAGCAAAGCGCAAGTGAGAATAATACAGAGGGTAGTGCAAGTGAAGAGGAAGGTGCCAAAGCCGTACGTGAAAAAACCAAGTCACGCAAGGTTAAACCAAAAAAGTCCAAACTTGTTTATGAAGGGATGAGTGTTGAGCAGATGCAGATTCATTTGCAAATAGTTAGATTGGAGAATGAGAGAGCTGAAAAGGAGAGTGAGAAAGCTGTTGAACTAAAGAAGTTAGAAAATGAGAGAGCTGAAAAGGTTAGGAAGATAGAAGCTGAGAAAGAGGTGAGCAAAAGAAGATTGAAGTTGAGCAAAAGAGGATAGAGCTAGAGATGAAGAAACTTGAAGTAGAAGAAAAGTCCAGAGAAATACCAAAATCTTTTAGAATAGACAATGCAGTAAAAAGTGTACCAATTTTTGTTGAAAATGAAGTGGATGCATTTTTTTTACAATTTGAGAAAGTAGCAGAACAGCGTGAATGGCCGAGAACGTCATGGAGCACGTTGGTTCAAACCTCCTTTCGAGGAAAGGCTAGGGAAGTATTTGCTGCCTTATCTTTAGATGATTCTAAGGATTATGAGAGAGTTAAATCAGAAGTTTTGAAAGCTTATGAATGGGTGCCAGAGAGGTATAGAGAGAAGTTCAGAAGCTGGATAAAAAGAGACAGTCGTACTCATATGGAGTATGCACGGGAACAACGCCTGTGGTATGATAGGTGGATGAATGCCCGAGAAGTTAATGGTGATTTCGGTAAACTTCAGGAACTTATCTTGCTTGAGCAGTTCAAGGATGGTATTAATCCACTTATTAAAACATATTTGGATGAACGTGATGTAGATAATGTCGATGAAGCCACTAGATTGTCTGATAATTATGCATTGACCCATAAGCTATATAATACTGACGTCACTCCTAAAATTGGAAGAGGCAGGAGTTTCGGAAGAGCAGCAAAATTACAAGGCACAAGGTAAGACTACGAGTTCACAGGTATCATCTCGTGGAGTCTATAATAAATCCTTTAATAGAGGTGGTAGAGGGGCAAGTCGATATAATTCTGGTCCTAGTGTTAGTGCTGGAAAAGCAGGATACAGTGTAAATGATCAGTTTTACACCTAGTTACCAAATATAGGCGAAAAATTTTAGAGATTTGTATGTTTCAGTTGTGGCAAAACCAGGACACATCAGTAGAGTTGTCCACATCGCACAATAAACCGTCCAATTCAAGTGGTAAATAAAGTTAAAGATAAACCTGTACATTTAAGGATGATCATAAACCTGAAAATACCATTGCATTGTTGAATCAACCACAAGCATGTGGTGACAGAGGTCCTTGTTTGTTTGCTTCTCCCCTTAGGCCAGGTAAGAGGTATTGTAACGATAGCATAGACAGTAATAATATATGTGATGTTGATGAGAATATAGGTTACAAAATAGGTAATAATGATGTTCAAAATGTTAGTAAGTTGTTGGTTATTGAGGATATTGTAAAAGGAAATGGAGTGAGACTACCTGAAGAGAAGTCCCACATCCAAAGGTACTGAAATTGTATGACCCTTTTATGGGAGATGGTTGGTTACACCTCCCTTTTGTTGAAAAAAGGAAAGTAAGGTGGTTAAGAGATACCGAGAGCGGTACAGTCTGTAATGATAAGAAATATGATGACCAGTGGAAGGATACTTCTGCGTGGGTTTGGACCTGAGTTTTCAGCTCCATTAGTAGAAGTAAGGTTAGAAACTCCATTAATTTCGGGATATGTTAAAATTGCTTTGGTGAGAGAAATCCCAGTGTCAGGAGTAGAGTTAATTCTTGGAAATGATGTATGTGGAGACAAAGTTTTTTGGTAGCAGTAATCCAATTTGACAGAAAAACCCTTTAATTCTTCATTTATTACAGAAAGTTGAATGTACATTTTCCAAACTTATTTCCTGCTGTGCAGTTACTACAAGAAGAATAAGAGTGCCGAAGGAAAGGTAAATGATGACGACGGTTTGGATTTACAAAAACTTGTTTAAAGATAGTCCGGAAACACTACAAGTAAGTAAAGTCAGTACTCTTTGCGAATGCTGAAAGTTAATAAGGAAGAATTTGTTAAATCTCAAATTGAAGATGATAATTTGAAGTAATTAGAGATAATGCCCTTGTTGATATACAAATGATATCGAGAAGGAAGGCAAGTGTTACTTTTTAAAGGATGGAATCCTAATGAGGAAGTTCAAGAGTAGAAATGTTAATGATGTTGTAGAACAAGTGGTCATTCCAAGTAGTTATAGGAATTTTGTTCTAGGTATTGCCTCATGACTGTAGTTATTCTGGTCATTTAGGTATAAACAAAACTTATGAGAAATTATTAAGGTATTTTTTTTGGCCTAAGATGCAGAAAGATTGTAGTGAATATTGTAAAAATTGTGATTTATGTCAAAAAGTAGGTAAAGCTCAACATGACCCTAAGGTAATGCCATTGCAACCCATTGAAGTTCCAGGAGAACCCTTTGAGAAACTGGTTTTGGATTGTGTAGGACCTCTGCCTAGGTCTAGCAAAGGTAACGAGTATTTGCTGACAATTATGTGTAGTGCTACCAGATTTCCAGAGGCTATTCCTTTAAGAACTGTGAGTGCTGATAAGATAATTGAAGCGCTTAACAAGTTCTTCTCACTGGTAGGTTTGCCAAAAGAAGTTCAACCGACCAAGGAACCAACTTTACGTCTAGAAAGTTTACCTCATTTTTAGCCTGTCAGAATATTAAGCATTGTTTATCGTCTCCTTATCACCCACAGAGCCAAGGAGTGGTCGAACGATTTCATCGAACCTTCAAAAACCATGCTTCGCAACGTACTGTTGTGAAAATGAAAAGTAATGGGATGTCTACATACCAATGTTGCTATTTGCCGTTCGTGATAGCGTACATTCATCGTTGGGTTATTCTCCTTTTCAGTTAGTATATGTCCATCAGGTAAGGTCACCCATGGAGGTGATAAAGAATCAGTTGATTTCAGATGAGAAGGATTCTATCACGTTACAAGAAATGAAGGAAAAAATAAAAAAAATATGGAAAGTAGCACATGAGAATCTTAAAGTTAGTACAAGAAGAGATGAAAAGAAACTACGACAAAAAGGCTGCAAAACGTGAACTCGACATAGGAGATAAGGTTCTAGTGTATCTCCCTACAGCTGGTAAGGTTTTTAACCAGAAGTATATAGGACCTGCTCGTGCACGGTGAAGGAAAAAGTATGTGATGTTAATTATCGAATTCAATTTCCTACAGGACGGAGGAAAGTTAAAACTTTCCATTTTAACAAATTAAAGAAGTATAACGAATCCAGTGGAGTGTTGTCAATTGCAAAAGAGGATGATGAAAAAGACGTTGAAGAAGAAATTGAACTTCGATTAAAAAATACAGATTATTTGAGTGATGATGAAAAATTTAGGAAGTTATGTATTCATTTATCTGATGAACAGCAGCATGATTTTAAAGTGCTAATTCAAAACTTTTCAGATCTATTTTCAGACCATCCTAAAAGGATACAAGGAGTACAACATAAAATCAGGTTGAGAGAAGAGACTCCAATAAGTCAGCGTCCATACAGAATGTCGCCGAGGCAACAACAACAGTTAAAGACCGAAGTTGCTTATTTACTGAAACACGGACTAGCAGAGGAAAGCCATAGTGAATGGGCTAGCCCATGTATTCTAGTCGACAAACCTGACGGAAGTGCAAGAATGTGTACAGACTATCGAAAGGTAAATAATGTAACTATAAAAGATTCATATCCTATGCCCAGAGTAGAAGATATAATTGATAATGTAGCAAAGTTTCCTTTTTTAAGTAAAATTGATTTATTGAAAGGATACTATCAAATTGAGTTAGACAAAAACAGCAGGGATATTGCTGCATTTGTTACACCCCATGGACTTTACTATTTATAAGGTAATGCCATTTGGTTTATGTAATGCACCTCTGACATTCCAACGTCAGATGAATTATATCTTGAAGGATTTCGAAGGTGTATTTGTTTATTTAGATGACATTATTATTGTTGGAGAAACCTGGGAAGATCACATTAAAAAAGTATATGATGTTTTTAAGAGGTTATTAGAATTTAATGTTACGATAAACCTTGCCAAATGTGAATTTGGAAAAACTACTGTTCAATATTTAGGACATGAAATAGGAAGTGGCCAAGTGAAAAAACCTGTTGATTGTCATATTGAGTGTCATAAAGAATTTGGGGGACCCTCCGTACATCTAAACGTGGAGTGATTAAATTTTTTGTTGGGAACAGTGGGGTATTACAGAAAATTTTGTAAGAACTTTTCAGATGTAGCCTACCCATTAACAGAGTTTGCTGAAAAAGGATGTGAAGTTTGTTGTGGTCAAAGGAATGTGACGATGCCTTTAATAAACTTAAGCTCATGTTAATGACTATGCCAGTACTGAAATCCCCAGACTTAATCTACCATTCAAGTTACAGGTAGACTCCAGTGAAGTAGGAGCTGGCAGTGTATTATTACAGGAACATAATGGTGTTTTACACCCTGTACTTACTTTTCAAAGAAGTATAATAGCCACCAGTTAAATTACAGTATTGTTTAAAAAGAAGCTTTAAGTTTAATTTTGAGTTTAATGCACTTTGAGATATACTTGCTTAACAGTAACTTTGAAGTAGATGTATATACTGATAATAACCCTTTAACCTTTATTAATAAATGTAAGCACAACAATAAGAGAATTTTAAGATGGTCTTTATTTTTGCAACCATTCAAACTAAATATTCACCATATAGCAGGCAAAGAAAATGGTCATGCAGATTCTCTCTCTAGATCTGTTTGATTACTTAAAGGAAAGTTCTTGTTAACAACGACGTGGCAGTCTCCGATAGTTGCTGAAGGGAAGCAGCTAATGTTTAAGACTGTAAGAGTGAAAATTCAGCATGGACTGAGGAGAGAGCCGCTGAGTTAAAAGGGGGGGAATGTAAAGGAATATTGATTATTGATGTAAAATTGAAGAAAAGGTTGAAAATTGATATTTGCATAGAAAAAAAGTGTGTACACTAGACAACAGATGGCAGTAGCGCTTGGCGTAGGCGGTAGTCGCCAAGGATAATGTACCGAAACAATGATATTTGGTCCATGGATGTCTAGCGTGAGTCTGGTATATAAAGGCCCAAAACGACGATTTTCGTTGGAGCTGAAACAAACAAGTGATTATAATGTGTATCAAGTTTGAGGAATATATGGTAATGTATTGTTTATCCATTTGGAAGTTTTCTTGTGTGATGTTACGTTGGTTGCCACTAACTTTTTGATGTTACAGTGAATTATATGTTGTGTTGATGTAAAGCAATGTGACTTGGGTATTATACTGTAAATGCAGTGATTAGTGATTAGTAGTCTTGATGAAGTGCTGTGTAGCGAGTCTTGCTTTTGTGCAATGCGTCCGTAATTTGTTTAATGTTCTGTTTGTGACTTTAATTAATTTCCTACTATTGTTATTAAAGTACATTTTAAGTTATAGTGGGTTGTCACTGTTTCCGGATATATTCTCCTCGTAAATCCTTACCATAGAAAGTTTTTTTTTTTTACTGTTACAATATATATATATATCTATATATATATATGAATAACTTGATCACGAAGTATATAAAACGTGATGTTATGTATAATTAAAAGTTTTTTGCCACGAAGGAAAAACACTAAAAAGCGAGATAGCCAAGTACTTTCGGTCCACCTGTTCGGACCGAAAGTACTTGGCTACTCGCTTTTTTCATTTTTTTCCTTCGTGGCAAAAAACATTTTATATATATATTATATATATATATATATATATAATATATATATATATATATATAAATATATAATCAAAGATACTATGGCCTACACAAAGATAATCAAGTTAGCTACAGGACCAGTAGAGACAACTGACGGCTGTTGTCAAATAAAAAAAGGATGATGTGATAAATCCTGACCAATGGGTGAATGATTTTTCCACATGATAGAAGATTAGCTCCCTCGATGTGGGGTGACCTCCTTCACGTGGTGAGGGGGCTCTTGAAACCCAGGAATTTTTTCCGGGTTCAAACCCAAGAATCCCATACTCTATTGTATATTTGTTCAGAATCATTTTTGTGGAATTGTCCACTTTTGTTGAAATTTACTGGATCTGGCAAATTGGAAAAGATATCATAGCTGGGATTGGGTTTATATCCGAAGTAAATAGTGGGAACTGTGGCGGGACCATCAACTGCCCGATAATGTTCAGCCGGACCTGAGAGATATTATGGTGAACTATTCAGCAGGGCTGAACCACGGATTCCAGGGGGTCAGGTTCTGGGGATAGGACTCTCGGCATTCTATCCTGTTTGCCCATGACATGGCTAGGCTGAGGATGATTGTATTCTTGTAATACTCTCAGTCCTATCAAGCGGCTCTGTCTTACACTTAGTCCACTCAAATCATTTTGTACCATCCCCCTGTGGGGGAGGGTAGGACGCGAACATTTGGGAG
>NC_087206.1:97215974-97220974 GCF_015104395.2 Macrobrachium nipponense | reverse complement strand
TGGAGGTCGTCATCCAGCAACTGATCACCACAACGAAAGTAATCAACAGCCTGAGATTGGAGCTACAGAGGCAAAAAGGAAGAGAAAATGGACAAGAGAAGAAAATAAGGAAATTATGGAGATGCTACATCAGAAGCAACCCGACGGAGAGAGGAATATAGAAGAAGATGATCAACATCTGGAATGAGAGGAATAACACCCCCCAAACAGAGCAGAGGCTGGCAGATCAAGTAAGGAACATAAGAAAAAGAACTGGCTCTCCCCAACAGAAAGAGAAGAACTGGAAAGGGAAATGTCACACGAAGACGAACTGAGAGACGATGCCACAGAAGACGACAGGGAGGATGAAGTATCAAACAACGACACACAAGAAACAAAAACCAACCGACGAAGTAACAGAGAGGACGGAATGGGTAGAAAAGATAGACAATGGATGGAGCCAGATACAGAGAGAACAAAGATCCCCACCATGAAAGCCTACAACACCAAGAAATTAAGGGAGAAAACAAGTGAGGTCAATGAAATAATGGGGCCTAATACACACCACCAGTATCACAGAAACAAATAACTTGACATATGCAGGAGCAAGATTAGTAGCAGAACTGATGGGGATTCGAACACCAACACCACCGTCACAACCAACCCAACAAAGCAACCTCCTTGGAAAAGGCGCCTGGAAAAGCAAATCATGGTGATGAGATCTGACTTGAGTAAACTGAAAGAGATGGCAGAAAAAAGGCTAAGAAGCAGAAAACAAGGAGGAACTCAACGAGAAATACAAAGTACAAGAGAGGGGACTAAAACAACACAATAGAAGATGTAAAACAGAGGCTTAAGGCCAAAGCACACAGATCCAACGGTACATGAAACAGGAATAAGGGATACCAACAGAACAAACTATTCGGAACCAACCAGAAAAGACTATACAGCCAACTAAGAGGGGAAGACAACCACCCAGAAATTCCTGAAGCCGAACCAAGTAAGAGACTCTGGGAAAACATATGGAGCAATCCGGTATCACACACAACATGCAACATGGCTCCAGGAAGTCAAGGAAGAAGAAACAGGGAATAAAACAAGATTCACAGACATCACGACAGACACAGTCAGACACCAACTAAAGAAAATGCCAAACTGGAAAACCCCAGGTTCCCGTATGAAGTCCATGGATACTGGCTCAAAACTTCAAGGCCTACACCCACGAATAGCAGAAACAACTCCAGCATTGTATCTCACATCACCAAGCACCCAAATGGATGACCACAGGAAGAACATCCTTAGTACAAAAAGACAAGAGTAAGGGAAATATAGCCAGTAACTACAGGCCTATCACCTGCCTACCAATAATGTGGAAGTTACTAACAGGTATCATCAGTGAAAGGCTATACAACTACTAGAGGAGACAAACCACCATCCCCTACCAACAGAAAGGCTGCAGAAGGAAGTGTAGGGGCACAAAAGACCAGCTCCTGATAGACAAAATGGTAATGAAGAACAGCAGGAGAAGGAAAACCACCTAAGCATGGCATGGATAGACTATAAGAAAGCCTTCGACATGATACCACACACATGGCTAATAGAATGCCTGAAAATATATGGGGCAGAGGAAAATCCCATCAGCTTCCTCAAAAATACAATGCGCACTGGAATACAATACTTACAAGCTCTGGAATAAGACTAGCAGAGGTTATATCAGGAGAGGGATCTTCCAGGGCGACTCACTGTCCCCACTACTCTTCGTAGTAGCCATGATTCCCATGACAAAAGTACTACAGAAGATGGATGCCGGGTACCAACTCAAGAAAAGAGGCAACAAAATCAACCATCTGATGTTCATGGACGACATCAAGCTGTATGGTAAGAGCATCAAGGAATAGATACCCTAATCCAGACTGTAAGGATTGTATCTGGGGACATCAGAATGGAGTTTGGAATAGAAAATGCGCCTTAGTCAACATACAAAAAGGCAAAGTAACGAGAACTGAAGGGATAAAGCTACCAGATGGGAGCAACATCAAACACATAGATGAGACAGGATAACCTAAAGTAACCTGGGAATAATGGAAGGAGGAGATATAAAACACCAAGAGATGAAGGACACGATCAGGAAAGAATATATGCAGAGACTCAGGCGATACTCAAGTCAAAACTCAATGGAGGAAATATGATAAAAGCCATAAACACCTGGGCATGCAGTAATCAGATACAGCGCAGGAATAGTGGAATGGACGAAGGCAGAACTCCGCAGCATAGATCAGAAAACCAGGTGAAACAAATGACAATACACAAAGCACTAACACACCCAAGAGCAAATACGGACAGACTATACATAACACGAAAGGAAGGAGGGAGAGGACTACTAAGTATAGAGGACTGCGTCAACATTGAAAACAGAGCACTGGGGCAATATCTGAAAACCAGTGAAGACGAGTGGCTAAAGAGTGCATGGGAAGAAGGACTAATAAAAGTAGACGAAGACCCAGAAATATACAGAGACAGGAGAAAGAACAGAGACAGAGACTGGCACAACAAACCAATGCACGGACAATACATGAGACAGACTAAAGAACTAGCCAGCGATGACAATTGGCAATGGCTACAGAGGGGAGAGCTAAAGAAGGAAACTGAAGGAATGATAACAGCGGCACAAGATCAGGCCCTAAGAACCAGATATGTTCAAAGTACGATAGACGGAAATAACCATCTCTCCCATATGTGGAAGTGCAATACGAAAAAATGAAACCATAAACCACATAGCAAGTGAATGCCCGGCACTTGCACAGAACCAGTACAAAAAGAGGCATGATTCAGTGCAAAAGCCCTCCCACTGGAGCCTGTGCAAGAAACATCAGCTACCTTGCAGTAATAAGTGGTACGAGCACCAACCTGAGGGAGTGATAGAAAACGATCACGCAAAGATCCTCTGGGACTATGGTATCAGAACGGATAGGGTGATACGTGCAAATAGACCGACGTGACGTTGATTGACAAAATCAAGAAGAAAGTATCATCATTGATGTCGCAATACCATGGGACACCAGAGTTGAAGAGAAAGAGAGGGAAAAAATGGATAAGTATCAAGATCTGAAAATAGAAATAAGAAGGATATGGGATATGCCAGTGGAAATCGTACCCATAATCATAGGAGCATAGGCAGACGATCCCAAGATCCCTGAAAAGGAATCTAGAAAAACTAGAGGCTGAAGTAGCTCCAGGTCTTCATGCAGAAGTGTGTGATCCTAGAAACGGCACACATAGTAAGAAAAGTGATGGACTCCTAAGGAGGCAGGATGCAACCCGGAACCCCACACTATAAATACCACCCAGTCGAATTAGAGGACTGTGATAGAGCAAAAAAAAAAAAAAAAAAAAAAAAAAAAAAAAAAAAAAAAAAAAAAAAAAAAAAAAAAAAAATAATAATAATAATTATTATTATTATTATTATTATTATTATTATTATTATTATTATTATTATTATTTTTTTTTTTTTTTTTTTTTTGCTCTTTCACAGTCCTCCAATTCGACTGGGTGGTATTTTATAGTGTGGGGTTCCGGGTTGCATCCTGCCTCCTTAGGAGTTCATCACTTTTCTTACTATGTGTGCCGTTTCTAGGATCACACTCTTCTGCATGATCCTGGAGCTACTTCAGCCTCTAGTTTTTCTAGATTCCTTTTCAGGGATCTTGGGATCGTGCCTAGTGCTCCTATGATTATGGGTACGATTTCCACTGGCATATCCCATATCCTTCTTATTCTATTTTCAGATCTTGATACTTATCCATTTTTTCCCTCTCTTTCTCTTCAACTCTGGTGTCCCATGGTATTGCGGACATCAATGAGTCATACTTTCTTCTTGACTTTGTCAATCAACGTCACGTCTGGTCTATTTGCACGTATCACCCTATCCGTTCTGATACCATAGTCCCAGAGGATCTTTGCCTGATCGTTTTCTATCACTCCTTCAGGTTGGTGCTCGTACCACTTATTACTGCAAGGTAGCTGATGTTTCTTGCACAGGCTCCAGTGGAGGGCTTTTGCCACTGAATCATGCCTCTTTTTGTACTGGTTCTGTGCAAGTGCCGGGCATTATTATTATTATTATTATTATTATTATTATTATTATTCTTATTATTATTATTATTATTATTATTATTATTATTATTATTAGCCAAAAGAGAAAGAGCATTTTTACAAGATTTATTACAAGCTCTTTGCAAAAGAATCTACCAATATCGTTGCCACAATGAACTGGAGGCAATCTTTCAAGTCGAGTCTTTACCTTCATAATATTGCTCAGCACCGAGAAATACAGGCAATAGCTTTTAGTTACTGGTCCAAGATATACAACTTCGGACATATGAAACTTATTTTAGTCAGGATTAAAATTTTCAGCTTAATTTGCCGAAGAGAGAGAGAGAGAGAGAGAGAGAGAGAGAGAGAGAATATTTTTATTGACTGAGCTACAATCGTTAGGACAAAAGATAGAAGGCAATATAAAGACTTGATAATTTAAAAAAGTATAATTTTGGAAGGAATAAGAAAACTTATTTAAGATAATCGAAAAACTAACAAAACAAGAACACTGGGTATTGCCGGGTTATGTTTAAAGGAACTTTATATGTAAGCATATCTAGGAAACAAAATTCAATTTTGTCATTACAAAATATTAGCATTTATATAACAGAAGAGGCATATGAGAGCAACATTTAAGGAAGAAAAATTTACGTTAATGTGATACGATACAGAGGTGGACGTGTTGAACTGCAGTGAGTATATCATATATTTGAAGTATATCATTTATTGGATTTTGTATTTTCTACAAACAGATCAACATGTCAGAGTAAGTGTAAATTCAAGATCCTTTAGAAAGTTGTCCTTCATCCAGCATCCGATCTTCTATGAAGGCTATTACAAATCATTACATTGTAAAAGAGACAAATGCTACTGATGATCTTGAAAGGCCCAGTTGAATATGTACTCCGTAAAAATAACTGTCGTTG
>NC_087206.1:97204344-97215474 GCF_015104395.2 Macrobrachium nipponense | reverse complement strand
TCCTCCCCAGAATGCGCCGTAACACGCCGCACGCCCCACAACATTTGCTCGGCATGTCGCAAGGGCACCACATGGCGCCGTGACATCAGGCCATAACACTCCCTTGCGGGTGGTACGACATTGCACCAAATCACACCACGTGTGACTTCATCAACCTGCCAGACGCCGCTCAAAAATTTGAAATGATTTAAAATCCTGGCGGCGTCACGCGGCTTTGACGGTCTTTGCCTGCCCCCGCCAGTGAGGTGGCTCACTTTTGGTGTGTTTATATTGCGGTATGTATCAGTTTCTTGCAGTCCCATGCCGTACCAGCCCGCACCACGAAAGTGCGTAGGTGTAAACCAGTCTTTAGCTACAGAACAGGGGCTAAACTATCGAACCCTGCATTCTCCATTATACGTGACCACGTGAATGAATGTAAACAAAATGAAATATGATGATTTTGATATTTTGGGTAGAGCCTCGAACGACCAACTTCTAACGGTTCTAGAATCGTTGTTTATTAAACAGATTGTTCCGCAGTTAAACTCCCAGTCCTCTGCTACGCTTCTAAACCTGTCGTGGGTGTTCCTGGAATCCTAAGTTGCCCTTCGTTGTCACTAGAATTTCTTTCTTCTTGAAATATAGGTGTGCGTTCCTTCTATTCTATTTGAATCATTTTAGGACAATTGTATCATTTTAAATTTCGTCTTTTGTCTGAGTCATTTTAATTATTGTAAATTTGTTTGCCTTTATATATATTTTATTTTATGTTATTCACAAGATAAACTAATTTTACAATATCCTTAAATTTTTTGACTAATATGCAGAACAGTTTATTTATATAAACATAAGGCTAAAATAGTCCTCATACGCCTTAATTAAGGATTGTAAGTATATTTTCAACTTATAGTCAAGAGTTACTCCCAGGGCATTATTCTCATCCTTGAATTTCCTATTACTGTTTAGTCTCACAAATAATTCCCTTCAATTTGAGGACGAAACAAAAGTATTTCGTATAACACATTCCTGAAATTTTGTCTGCAAATTAGCTGCTGCTTTACCTCGCCATTGTTTACAAAACATTAAACTCAGGATGTGCAGATCAAGATTCTTCAAGAAGGAGATACCATCGATGCTGTACAGATATTAGGAATTGTATTTAATAAATCACTGAAAATTTATCCAAAGCACTGGTATGCATTATAATATGATTAAAAAATTCAGTACATTACAGCTCCTAGAAAGCGTCCATATCATATAACTCCAGATTTAGAAATAAAAGTGTCAACAACAAATGTCTTTCAATAAAAGTATTCAACGTTTTAAGGGAATACGATACTTAAAGCAAAGCTTGTTTAGCCCTCACGATATTTACAAAAGCATTCGTCGCTTCTTTCATGAGGCTCTGTACTATCGTTGCTTATATATTAATACTTTCTTCGATGACATAATTTGCAATCTACTAAATATCTCATAAAGAAAAAAAATTAAATATGAAATCCATAGGGGATGCTGATTTTTCATTCTAATTAATATTTCGTATGTTAAGCATTTCAAAAGCACTATTTGTGAGTTGATATGAGTTTTTCTTCTCCTAAATCAACCGCAAAAAACACACAATCTTCCCGTTTCTTGCATTCACCACATACTAACATTCATCTAAAGATTGCAAAGCAACGACAATATCTATTTAAAAGAAATCGCAGGTCTCGAAAAAACAGTTGACGATAAAATCTTCATTTTATCGACAGGAATACATAAACCTCTTTGTTATTGCTAAGGAAATTTTAGCCCGATAGATTTTTTATATACAGAAATATATATATATATATATATATATATATATATATATATATATATATATATATATATATATATATATATATATATACGTAAATAGCCACAGAAAGGTGAAAAATCAATGACCAGGTACCAAGCGTTTTCGTGTATTGCGTACACTTCTTCGGGGTACAAAGTAAAATAAATAAATAGAAACATAAAAAAGAAAATTTCACAGAACAAAGATCAAAGCCATTAACAAGCAAATTATCATTACAAATTGTACAACACCAAAGAAGTAAGAATACTTTAAAAGTGCTTAAGAACTGAAACTGCATTTAATATAACAGGCTGTTGCTAGAAGGTGACATTGTATTTCCCTACAATTTTATAAACAAGGTACTATCTAATTTAAACAAAAAGACCTGAACTCAGATTCATAAGTTGATCGTTAAAATGCTTAATAAATGCAGATTCAATTATGTTTATTTTTACAATATGGTTACAAAATATTACCTCAGATGCATCTGAGGTAATATTTTGTAACCATATTGTAAAAATAAATATAATTGAATCTGCATTTATTAAGCATTTTAACGATCAACTTATGAATCTGAGTTCAGGTCTTTTTAAATTAAATAGTGGCTTTTTGCGTACATATTTGTCACGTGCTGTTTGGTGACTTATTGCTGATATATTATATATATATATATATATATATATATATATATATATATATATATATATATATATATATATATATATATATATATATATATATATATATATATATATATATATATATATATATATATATATATATATATATATATATTATATTATATATATATATATGCATGTATTTTATGTGAAGTATTATATATCAGGCTTCTAATGTCGTCTTTAAGGAGAAGAATAAATATGCAAGAATTATTCTTACAACAATATGAAACTTTTAACTGTTTTTTTAAACTGTCAAACATCCTAATGCAACGTTAGGTTTGGAAGTGGTTTTCTTTTGTAATTTATTTAGGAATTTGTTTACTGATAATTCTGAAAACTAACGACAAGATATCTCCTATGCTCACTGCATAAGAGTATATGGTACCATATTCTGTTTAAAAGTTAACTGAAAAAAACACTAAAAAAGAGAACGCACTTTACACACAGCATTAAATTATTCCCTATGCTTCATTTTATTTTCAATAAATGTTTTAACAGTTGACATCACACGGATGATAAAACGCACATAATTATGTACACTTTTTTTGGGGGAAAGACAAAAATCTGAAATCTAAGGGAATCGCAAACAAACATACGTTGTGGTAATGACGGAAAAGAAAAGCCCTGAAGCTGGAGAAGTATTAGCACAGTCTTCAAAATTATCAGTATACTAAATTAAATACTGTATCTGCTTCTGGAATAAGATGATGGTGCATCTGGGGATAGCACTTCGAAAAGTCCTCCTCTGTTCTATCGGATTTTGTCTGTCTGTTTATTAGTGGAATTCATTGAAATAAACAACTGATTATAACACTGCTTATAATAGTGTTATGTGATATAGGTATACTGATCGGATATACTTTTCTTGAGGATTTTCTAAATTAGACAGGAAGACGGTGGAAAAAGATGGTGTATTTTTTTTCTGAAAATTCTTTCTAATTCAGGCTTTTGTGATAATGACAGAAAGAGAAACGTTACCAGGCTAATTGATCAAAGGCACGAATTACCCTCGTTTATATAATGATGCTTCATTTATAGTTACCTCGGCTAGTATGGAAGAAATTAGATTTGGGTTCATTAGTACTCACGCCTAATATTCTATTACCCAATCAGGGATTTTAGATTCGTTTCAGAATATTTTCAAAAATCCTTTCCTATGTTTCTTTCCACACTAGTAGCTGGAGACAGAATTCACTTATTTTTATCAAATCATTCTGAAAATAGTTATCACAAAGAGGTTGAAAACAAGTCATCGAATGTCATGGAAAATAAATCTTTGGCAGTTGCTGCATGACCATAGGAATCATGGTTAGAACTACTAGTACGTTGTTAATTTGTTTTCAACCTGTTTGTGATATGTTTGCAATAGGTTGCCCACGGTTCTTCATTACAAGTTATATTCAAGTTTGGACACACCTTCACACTTAACAAAGCATCACAACTTCCCTACACCGATGAAGGAATTTCAGTCCAAACCAGGGTACATCATGCACCCTCATGCATAGACGTATACTAAGGAAAACTCATTTTAAATCATCGCGCACAGTATTAATCCTCAATGGTAGAATTTTGGATTAGGTCTATGAAACCGATCATCCATTTTTCCGTCAGTTTCCAGTAAAACAATGTTTGTTAGAACTAACTATGTTACTCCAAGTCTTCAGCATTGTTGAGGGCCTTTTAATCAAATGCGTTACAAAGGTACAGCAACATTAAAGTGTGTGCATGAAAGGGCTGATCCTTTCTGTTTGCCCGTAAATATGTTTGCCACGACTACTTTGTCACTGCAACACATGCCATAGTGCCGAAGGGGTTTTACTCAAACTTTGGACAAAAGTACATTATCATGCACGTACGAGCTTGGGTATGTCTGACTGTCCATGTGTCATTGTGTCTGCCACAAATACCTTGTCATCGAAATACTTCCTTCATGATTGGAAGGATGTCCAGTGAAACTTGATAAAGGTAGACAACTATACTTAGATTAGCATGAGGGAAGGTCGTCAGTTCGCCTCTCCGCCAGAATTCTCATTAAGTTATCGCAACTTTAGTCAAATTTGGCGTCTGCCTTTGCAAGACTAAAAATAGTCTTCCACAACATTTCGTAAATCGGAATACTCTCAAACAAAATGGATGAGATTAGGTTAATGGACATGAATTCTAAGAATGGATAATTCAAATAATTTTATAACAATGGTTTTTCGTCATACAATATTTTGGAACCGTTACCATATTTCTTTTATAATAACCTTTTACATTAGAATGATGCATATAGAGCATCAGTGTACCGTCACTATCATATTTTATATTCTCTCTCTTCTCTCTCTCTCTCTCTCTCTCTCTCTCTCTCTTCTCTCTCTCTCTCTCTTCTTGGATTATTTTTTTCTGCTGTCCTCTCAACATGAATTAACCGGTTTCTCTTCTCATTTGCATTTTTCTGAAACGTGTGATGATAATGTTGAGAAAACAACGAGCTGGCTACTGGCAGCAGCAAAGCAACCTTGATTAAGCCCAAAACAGAAGCCAAATGACTGATGAAAGACACATCCACGCTCCCTATTTTCCAACTTCAAAATACCATGCAATTAACCCCTTGCATGTTCACTAACACGAGACAGGCTAACGAACATTTCCCATTCATCAGCTTGAATCCGGGATGGAAATTAGCTTATGGTCAAATTGGATGTCGAATATTCACTACATTTCAATGCTATGTATTTTTAGATTCACAAAAAAATAGTTTGACTCTTACTTGTTGTCATTAAATGTACGTTATCCACAGCTATTTCGAATTAAGGGGGGGGTGGATCCCATAGATTATATATATATATTTAATATATATCATAATATTAGATTATATAATATTATATAAATATTATTATATAATATATATATATATAATCTATATATAATATATATATATATAATATATAATAATATATATAGATATATATAATATATATTATATATTTATATATATATATATATGATATAATAATAATATATATTATATTATATATGTATATATATATATTTATATATATATATATATATATAATATATATATATATATATATATATATATATGTATATATATATAACTAAAGATACTATGGCGTTCACAAAAATATTCAAGTTAGCCACAGCACCAGTAGACAAAATTGATGGCTGTTGTCAAAATCAAAAAGCATGACGTGTTAAATCCCGACCAATGGGAAAACGATTTTCCACATGATAGAAGATTAGCTCCCCTCGATGTGGGACCTCCTCGACGTGGTGAGGTGGTTCTTGAAACCCAGGAATTCTTGAAACCCAGGAATTCTTGAAACCCATACACCATTGTATATTTATTCAGAATCATTTTTGTGGAATTGTCCACTTTTGTTGAAATTTACTGGACCTGACAAATAGGAAAAGATATCATAGCTGGGATTGGGTTTATATCCGAAGGTAAATAGTGGGAACTGTGGCGGGACCATCAACTGTCCGATAATGTTCGGACCTGAGAGATATTAGGCGGAACTATTCTGCAGGGCTGAACCACGGATTCCAGGGGTCAGGTTCTGGGGATAGGACTCTCGGCATTCTATCCTGTTTGCCCATGACATGGTTAGGCTTAGGATGATTGTATTCTTGTAATACTCTCAGTCCTATCAAGCGGCTCTGACTTACACTTGGGCCACTCAAATCGTTTTGTACCATCCCCTGTGGGAGAGGTAGGGACGCGAACATTTGGGAGTCAGTTCTCACTTGTGCCATTAGTGGAAAATAAACTCCATGAAAGGCTGATGATATCTTTTAAAGTTTTCAGGTTTAATTTTTCGCCATATTTTATAAAAAAAATTTCATGTTAAGTAGAAATAACGATTCTAGTACCGCTGGGCCCTTTGGTGGTAACGACTGGGCACAGTTGACGACTGCTGGAACATCCTCTGACAACCTTTTGGAAAAATCAAAACAAAATCCTTGTGTAATAACTCTGGAACCTTATGCTCCAGTACAGAGCAAGCACAATAAAAGCAAATATCGTATCGACCCACAACTGACTCGCTTTGACTCCCTTTTTGGGAGTGGAAGTTGGTCAAGATTCCTTACTTTGGAAATTGAAAAGTGAATATATATATATATATATATATAATTATATATATATATATATATATATATATATATATATATATATATATATATATATATTCACTAAATAACGCGTGACAATATATTTAGCTAAGGCCACAAGAAAAATAAAAGAAGTAGTACCAAGCGTTTTCGTGTTATTTCAACACATTTGCTTGGTGATTTTGCCCACAGTTCGCGCATTCAACTGTGTGGTATGTTTGTCAGATCCACAGTACGCACATACCGGTGTCCATTCATGTCCATTCTTACTACAATTTTGGCAATGCAATGGTTTTGGAACATGCAGTCTTAAGGTCCCTGCTTTGGTCCATAATTTTAAAATTTAATAATAGTTCTTGACGTCAAATTTTATTTTTGCTATTCTGAGTGCTTTTCCATTACTTCGTCAACTGTTTATGTTGTAAATTTCGCAGTCTTGGACATTATTATATCTCGTTTTAAGGGAATCTAGCAAGATCCATCATCAGGGAGTACTTTGGTACCCTGTACATTGTTCATGTTGTCGTCTCTTTTTATATGTACATTTATATTATCAATATTTCTATTGTTATGTAATTTTCTGACTGGCTTCCTGTTGTGGTTTCTATTAACCATATGTGTATATATACCCCAGTCATATCAGCAGATGTTTACGTAGTAAATGGCTCCAGTGAAATTACACGACCATTTATTTATCCATTCATCATTAAAGCTTAATGAGAATGGTTTAATTTTAGCCAAAATTATATAGATCAGTGTGTTTTGTTACACAGATTTTAATGCCATGAATTAAGTTTTGTGAACAAAGGCGTTTTAGGTTGTGCATAATTTTTCTATTTGAATACACGAGACGACACGAACAATGTAGTCTATATATATATATATATATATATATATATATATATATATATATATATATATATATATATATATATATATATATATATATATGACTGGGGAATGGAAATTATTATTGTATTCGTACTGTAAAAACAACAAGAGCTAGTAAAAATTACACCGAGTTTCTTCGGTGAAATCGAGTTTCTGTAAAACGTATGTTTAAAACCATCAGCTATGACTGTAGCCTTTCAGTTACTCACTAGACGCCGTAGAATGAGGGTGCTTCTCATGCCTCCCGGAAAATGCTGCCAGGTGCACGATCCATGGCTAAATTTAACCTTAAATAAAATCAAAACTGATCCGGCTAAAGGGTTGCAATATGGCATGTTTAATGATTGGATGGTGGATGATCAAAATTCCAATTTGCATTCCTCTAACCTCAGTAGTTTTTTAAGATCTGAAGGGGGACAAAATAAAGTGCGGGTGGACAGACAGACAAAGCCAGCACAAAAGTAGTAGTAATAATAATAATAATAATAATAATGATAATAATAATAATAATAATAATAATGGAAGAAGGAGATATAAAACACCAAGAGATGAAGGACACGATCAGGAAAGAATATATGTAGAGACTCAAGGCGATACTTAAGTTAAAACTCAACGCCGGAAATATGATAAACACATGGGCAGTGCCAGTAATCAGATACAGCGCAGGAATAGTGGAATGGACGAAGGCAGAACTCCACAGCATAGATCAGAAAACCAGGAAACATATGACAATACACAAAGCACTACACCCAAGAGCAAATACGGACAGACTATACATAACACGAAAGGAAGGAGGGAGAGGACTACTAAGTATAGAGGACTGCGTCAACATCGAAAACAGAGCACTGGGGCAATATCTGAAAACCAGTGAAGACGAGTGGCTAAAGAGTGCATGGGAAGAAGGACTAATAAAAGTAGACGAAGACCCAGAAATATACAGAGACAGGAGAAAGACAGACAGAACAGAGGACTGGCACAACAAACCAATGCACGGACAATACATGAGACAGACTAAAGAAATAGCCAGCGATGACAATTGGCAATGGCTACAGAGGGGAGAGCTAAAGAAGGAAACTGAAGGAATGATAACAGCGGCACAAGATCAGGCCCTAAGAACCAGATATGTTCAAAGAACGATAGACGGAAATAACATCTCTCCCATATGTAGGAAGTGCAATACGAAAAATGAAACCATAAACCACATAGCAAGCGAATGCCCGGCACTTGCACAGAACCAGTACAAAAAGAGGCATGATTCAGTGGCAAAAGCCCTCCACTGGAGCCTGTGCAAGAAACATCAGCTACCTTGCAGTAATAAGTGGTACGCACACCAACCTGAAGGAGTGATAGAAAACGATCAGGCAAAGATCCTCTGGGAATATAGTATCAGAACGGATAGGGTGATACGTGCAAACAGACCAGACGTGACGTTGATTGACAAAGTCAAGAAGAAAGTATCACTCATTGATGTCGCAATACCATGGGACACCAGAGTTGAAGAGAAAGAGAGGGAAAAAATGGATAAGTATCAAGATCTGAAAATAGAAATAAGAAGGATATGGGATATGCCAGTGGAAATCATACCCATAATCATAGGAGCACTAGGCACGATCCCAAGATCCCTGAAAAGGAATCTAGAAAAAACTAGAGGCTGAAGTAGCTCCAGGACTCATGCAGAAGAGTGTGATCCTAGAAACGGCACACATAGTAAGAAAAGTGATGGACTCCTAAGGAGGCAGGATGCAACCCGGAACCCCACACCATAAATACCACCCAGTCGAATTGGAGGACTGTGATAGAGCAAAAAAAAAAAAAAAAATAATAATAATAACAATAATAATAATAATAATAATAATAATAATAATAATAATAATAATAATAATAATAATATAATAATATTATTATTATTATTATTATTTTTTTTTTTTTTTTTTTTTTGCTCTATCACAGTCCTCCAATTCGACTGGGTGGTATTTATAGTGTGGGGTTCCGGGTTGCATCCTGCCTCCTTAGGAGTCCATCACTCTTCTTACTATGTGTGCCGTTTCTAGGATCACACTCTTCTGCATGAGTCCTGGAGCTACTTCAGCCTCTAGTTTTTTCTAGATTCCTTTTCAGGGATCTTGGGATCGTGCCTAGTGCTCCTATGATTATGGGTACGATTTCCACTGGCATATCCCATATCCTTCTTATTTCTATTTTCAGATCTTGATACTTATCCAATCCAATCTCTCTCTTCAACTCTGGTGTCCCATGGTATTGCGACATCAATGAGTGATACTTTCTTCTTGACCTTGTCAATCAATATTATTATTATTATTATTAATATTATTATTATTATTATTATTATTATTATTAGCCGAAACAGAAAGAGCATTTTTACATGATTAAGCTCTCTTCAAAAAAAATCACTACCAATATCGTTGCCACAGTGAACTGGAGGCAATCTTTCAGGTCGAGTCTTTACCTCCATAATATTGCTCAGCACCGAGAAATACAGGCAAAAGCTTTTAGTTACTGGTCCAAGATATACAACTTCGGACTTTTGAAACTTATTTTAGTCAGGATTAACAAATTCAGCTTAATTTGCCTAAAAGAGAGAGAGAGAGAGAGAGAGAGAGAGAGAGAGAGAGAGAGAGAGAGAGAGAGAGAGAGAGAATAATTTTATTGACTGAGCTACAATCGTTAGGACAAAAGATAGAAGGCCAATTTAAAGACTTAATAATTTTAAAAGTATAATTTTGGAAGGTATAAGAAAACTTATTTAAGATAATCGAAAACTAACAAAACAAGAAGACTGGGTATTGCCGCGTGATGCTTTAAGGAACTTTATACGTAAGCATATCTAGGAAACAAAATTCAATTTTGTCATTACAAAATATTAGCATTTACATAACAGAAGAGGCATATGAGAACAACAGTTAAGGAAGAAATATTAACGTTCATGTGATACGATACAGACGTGTTGAACTGCAGTGAGAAAATGCGGAAGCTGTTGATATGAAGTATATCATATATTTGGTTTTGTATTTTCTACAAACAGATCAACATGTCAGAGTAAGTGTAAACTCAAGATTCTTGAGAAAGTTGTCCTTCATCCAGCATCCGATCTTCAATGAAGACTATTACAAATTACATTGTAAAAGAGACAAATTCTACAGATGATATTGAAAGCACAGTTAAATGTGAACTCCGTAAAATAACTGTCGTTGCCTACCTAGAAGATTGTTGTTTATAGAGTAAAGGAAAGATGTGCATTAAAAGATATATCATTGTCCTTTAAACATCATTCACCGATGGCTTGAAACTCGATGAATCGGCGCAAGCTTATCCGTGCAAGATCTTCACCTAAATTTTCCCGAATATTTGCGCTGGTGAAAACAATTTGAAGTTAAAACAGAACCCAAGTAACTAACAGTGATATAGCGCCCCTTCATACTCCTATTCTCTAACGGAATAACATGATGCCAAACTGTTAATCCGTTGTATGTCAAAATAGACTGGCTAATGACCACTACAGTGACCATCATGAGTCCAGCTGGGAAATGCAAATCAATTCCCCTGGATATAGAATATTCTCTCTCATTTCTCATTCAGTGTCTCTATTCCGAATATGACTCCAAAAGCCGGAGATGAAAA
>NC_087206.1:97196844-97199344 GCF_015104395.2 Macrobrachium nipponense | reverse complement strand
TTATCATATAACAAGCATGCAGCAAGCTCTGGTACAGGAATAATAGGTTTCAATTGAAACCTGTCTGCGTACTTCAGATGTCAGCAAAGCACTACGGGGCCTACATATGTTCACTGGATCTTTATGAGAAAAGTGAAGGCCCATCCATTGACAATTATCCTGAAAGAATATCATTATATAAATGCCTCTAAGAAACTTTCGGAGCTAGAGGAGCCAAATGACGTGGTTGATGCACAATGTATAGATTCAACCCAACCAAAAAATGCCACCCATCTATCAACAGTTGCCGATATCAAAATTTTATTCAGCGGCTTACAGCAAAGAAAGGTGTACTGAGCACTATTATAGGTGTAGATGTCAGCCTTTTGCCTCCATGCCACTGAAGTATTTTCATTCACATCAGGCACTGTAACTACCAAGCTGCAATCTGGAGGGGGTCACTGCAACCTTACCATCACCTATTAGTTACCATTCTACATGGCTGGGTTCAGGGAGCAGAAGGACTGAAGTTTCAGTGGACGCATTCAGAAATGATGCCATGTGACTAAGTGTTAATTCTCGTCACTAACCCCCCAACTTCGAGGATGATGACACAGAAGCTGAAGAGTTTGAACTACCAGTTTTTAGCCATGAAGATGAACAGTCTAATGAACCTGAACATAACGATGATCAAATAATGTAGCAATACCAAAAGTTTGTACTTCTTTTTATTATTTCAATTGATGTCTTGCATCTATTACAGGTTTTTGACATATTAAATGATCTTGAAGGCCCTAAATAAAAATTTCAGCCAAATCTGCATCCTAAAAATAGTTGGAATACATTAATAACTCAACTGCTGGTTGAAAAATGGTATTGTATTCATTACTCTCCTTGTTGGCCAGTAGCCATCCTTAATAGCTGTTTACAGGTACTAGCAACCAGATATAGCTTGAAGCATAGACATCAAAGTAACTGAAAAAAATGGGGCAGGTATAAAGAAGTGGAGGGGCAGGGCAGGCGTTGGGCGCTTCTAGGTTTCTGGCCCATGGACTATCAATACTTATTACAGACCTTAACTTTCCTCACCACTGAAGAAGTCCAATGCCCCGTCTCTTTATTTGTGTTCATTCTTACACTTTATGGCACTACCTAAGTTACTGGATGTAGATAATGCTTACCCACCCGTCTTGTGCTAGCTTGTGTCTACATGCTCTCAAAATATGTTGAGAACGTAAGAACGGATGAAACGAAATGTTAAAACAGCCACGGTAAACTCCACGTAAATTATTAACCTTGTAAAAGTTTTGGGAAAACAGAGAAGGAAACGATACATTTTTCTAAACAAAATTATTTTAATATTAGTAACTCTTACTCGTTACTGGTAGTTATGTTAATTCATCAATAATCGATGCGCATGTCAATTTTGCACTTTCTGCGAAAGTTTATGACAGCATGTAAAGTTTTATTAATGCATTGCATTATATTTTTGAGTAGAAAAGAACTTGGCATAAACTACCACAATCTTTGTTAAATTGACTCTTTGCAACTATAATGACGCCCCAGGAAATAGGCACAGATGGTATTACAACAAAGAGTACACAATAACCTTAGATTATTCAAGATAAAATTAATAATGTTTCAGTCTTGCAAGTCTAATTGAATGCAAACTTTCTTTTGCCTTGTAATGGAAATGATATATTTCTGCCAGTTCTTTAAAATTGCTAATAATTAGATAAAGTGAAGATGTTTTCAAATTAAGTAAGGATCAACACCAAACTTACTAATTACTTATGGAACAATTTAATTCACCAAAATTAGTTGGAATATCACAAACTATAACTATACCCTTTTAGTTGTCGAAAATTACTATTTTAATACTTTGTAGTGATGAATATAATTTGTAGTATATTTTATTTTGAAAATTCGTTTTATTTTCTCGGTAATACTTAATTTTTATTTTTCAATGCCAATTGATTTTTTTTTTCGTTGTTTGTGTTTACTACTATCTATTTGAAATTCTATCTATGCCGAGACGTAGTATATGAAGATTAACTGTTTTAAACCCATTCCTAACCTATAACTTAACTATAGCAGAAACTCAAAATACTGTGGTTAAACGTGGGATAAACTCGGCCTGCTATAATTCACTATTTGGGAATGAAAGATGGCAGAGATACCTATAATTTAGAGCCCTGGATCGAACAGGTTGACACCCATTTAAAGTCTTTAACAGGGAACGACGAAGACAAATTAAAGGAGGCGAAGAAATGTTTAGACCTGTCTTCAAGTGATTTAGGTTTGCACGTCAACTCTGAAGCCTATCGGAGACTTGAGACTTGGGAACCACTGAAAGAATACTTCAGAAGAATTCCCCCAATGGTAGAAGAGACAGATTCAGTCATGAATCTGGCAAAATTAATGTGGACTTGGAAAACAGCTTATAAAAATTGCGTTAAAATGAGTCCACAGATGTAGAATTGGTTGAACGAGTGGGGAAATGTAGCTTTTGCATCATCTT
>NC_087206.1:97169344-97191844 GCF_015104395.2 Macrobrachium nipponense | reverse complement strand
ACTCTCTGAGGAAAACCAAAACAAAAGGAGTACTTGAAATCAAGAGGTACAAATTACTAAAGAGTGGCGATAAAGAGAGGTGCGAAAAAGTCAACACAATATAGCATCAGGAGAAATGATAGTAGCAATGCCATAAATGCCCCTAATCAATAATGTAATGACGCTATTTTGTGGAATTGTTCCCGAGTATTGTTAAAACAAAATAATTATGTAGAGAGGCGTCTACTTGAAAGAGAAAGCATTGTCAAAAGTAATTGCAACAATTCTGACAATCATTCAAGGGTATTTAAAACAGATCCCTTTTTGTATGGTGTTTTTACGTTGCATGGAACCAGTGGTTATTCAGCAACGGGACCAACGGCTTTACGTGACTTCCGAACCACGTCGAGAGTGATCTTCTATTACCAGATATACATATCTCTGACCCCTCAATGGGATGCCCTAGAATTGAACTCGCGGCCACCCAGGTGGCAGACTTAGACCAAACCGACAACGCCACTGAGGCTCTCTCCCTTCTTTTTAAATATAATGAAAGAACAGTGCAAAATAAACAAGGACTTCTTTTCATTGTGATCATGTTTTAGGCTTTGTTTTATGTTATGAAACCAATGAATTGGTTATAAATCAGTTTAAATCAAAAGGTTGTTTCAATTTATATGTGATATGCTGGATACTTTGATATAATGCGCCGTTGTCGAGCTACTACCTTTCCTTTGGGATCAAAGGACAGTGCAAACTAAACATCATTAGTCTTTCCACTGAAAGATGTGTTTCGAATCTTTGAATTGGTAGCAAATCATTTCAAATTACTAGGTTGTTACAGTAACTGACTTTTTGTATTTCACCGACCACTGTTTATCTAACTGCTTATTTTTATTTATATGTTTCTTATATTTTAATTTGAATGTACTATGAACTTTGTGTTTATAGTACAGCTTTCGATAAGGGCCAGTGGAGGCCGAAACTATTGAGCTAAAAGGAATTTCAGCTTTTCTTTTTCCCCTGTGGACTACAACCTTATATATATATATATATATATATATATATATATATATATATATATATATATATATATATATATATATATATATACACAAATCATATTCTTACAAAGACTTGTGGACACAGTATCAAACATGTCATTTTTATCCAAAACTACTTAGCAATGCTAGCAATTTACTCGGCATTTTACATGTTTATCGGATGAATGGTTTGTTGATTACTTTCGAACCAGCAACCCATGCAGCCCACAGAAGATTATCATCAGTTATACTGCCTAGTGTGTTTGCACATTTTTGAGTAAATGTTTATTCATGTTCACTGAGCTGGAACATTTGACTGCCATGTACGATCATTATTCATTATTATGAGTAGTTGAAAAATACGATTCTGCTCTGATATTTTTCCCGCATGAAAATGATGGCATCAAAATTTACCATATATGATTGTTAACACTATTACGATTTTTGTTTTGATCACATACATCATTTATACATATTTAACCAATATACATTCTTAGCGAGAGGACGATGATTTTCAACAGTAAACTTAAACGGCGTTGGAATTATCCTTAGACCATTAATTGAAGATAGGTTCTAGTTTCAGTATCATTTTAATAACATCCCGATTAAAGGTAAAGTTTTGCTTTTATATATATATGCGGGTGTATGTGTATGGATGAAGGAGACTTTGTCAGAATTTGGTTTAGTATGGGTCCTAAATTCTATTATAAATGGAATCCTTTAATTTTTAATTTTCTAGAATTATGTTGAATGACTCATAGCTCTCCTATATATAGTCTAGTCCTCCTTAGTTATCCTCTTTAACATCGCACTGCACATCAAAAAAAAGAGCAAACAGAGGTTGAGGCCGATTTCAATCCTTATATTTTCGCCCTTTTTCAACAGTGTTCAGAAGATGAATGAGCATGTGATAGAGATGTATCGGATTTCCGAAAATGGGATTTACAGACGCGGATGCGGGTATAAATTTTTCTTTTTTAATTTGCTGATGGATATCAATCTTTTAGATTTGTGGATGCGATGTGGATATTTGAGTACAATACCCTTGCGGATGCGGGTACTTTGTAAATCTAAATAATTTAGATATATTTTATTGTCAAAAACGATTTTCAGCCACATAATATTTGATGAACTAATTGAGAGTAGAAACATAAGTGATATTCATGTATGTGTATGTATACTTTCATATGAACGTACAACAGTAACAGCGATACACGAGCGTTTTAGTTCTCCTTGCACAAGGTTATTTCATGCTCATTGCATGATAAGGGTAACAAAACTCAAAGCCACGGCAGAAGGAGAAGAGAGAGAAGAGAGAGAGAGAGAGAGAGAGAGACGAGAGAGAGAGAGAGAGAGAGAGAGATATTCCTAAAAAATGCAATACCTGCCTTAAAGATTACAACTGCTGTAAATGACATGAAAATGCTAAAACAAATATGCTTAAAAAAATATATGTAATAACAGAGATACTTATAAATTGTCAACTGTATGAATGTGTAGTCTCATATATTCCGCAAACATAAAACAAAAAAGCCAAATTTAGCAAAGGAACAAAAGGAAAAAGAGTTTTTTTAACCTGTTAGCTGCAATGTATGAGTATGAACTATTCAACACTGAGCAGGGGGTGATATCCGCATTCTCAAACTACGGAAGCAGATGCGGATGTCATTTGCGATGCTAATGCGGATGCGGATGTCATTTGCGATGCTAATGCGGATGCGGATGTCATTTGCGATGCTAATGCGGATGCGGATGTTAAGAAATTGTCAATGCAGATGCAGATTTATAAAAAAATGTGGCTAATCCGTGGATGCGGATGCGGATATCCAATACATCTCTAGCATGTGAATGTGTCTGTATGCTGATTCATTATGGGGGAAACAGAAAACTTATTACATGATTTATTTGGAAAACACTTTTGCTTAAAATGAAATATAATTGATGAACTGACGTGATACACATCGACAATAGGGATTAATATAGTGGTGTCATGGCTGCAGCATAAGGTCCATGGAAGAGATTTTCATAGAAATGCCTCCTTAAATACACCTGTACCACGAATGAGCCCATTCAAACGAAGTTCTTGAAGCTCTAAGGAAGGTAACTGTTCATATGACACATGTGTAATAAATACATTTTAGAATTACATATCTGTAAATAAAAAACCCATGACCTGAGGTCATTGGCGAATTAGGAGGGTCCTACGTGACCAAGGCAAATCTAAATTACGCTATGCGATGTCTACAGTGGCCTGGTTTAAGTTTGTTTTGAAATGTCATCATTTTGCATTACTGTTAACTTGTCATAACAACTTCCATGGGAAGCGGTTGACCGGTTAACCTGCGCCGGAAACTTGTAACTTCCGAGCCGGCGGACTACGTATGTTTTTATGTGAATCGCTGAGATAGCTAATGTTTCGCCATCAACATGATGCTCTAAGAAGTCAGTTCAATTCTAGCGATAAAACGGAACGGTCTCACGACCGAACTGTCTCTCTTGTTATGGAGTTTCAGAATAAAGTTGTTGTACTATTTTCAACTTATCCGTTTGAATCATCTCCTTTACTTTAAGAAGAACCACTCTACTAAGATATCACATAGGAGAAAGAAGGAACCAGAATACTTACGAATGACAGTCGTAAGGAAAAAAAAACAAACAGGTCCTTTTTTCGCAAAAGCGGAAACGACTAAAATTGGTGGCAGCTATTGCGAACGAAGAATAACATTAAACAAGACCCATATCAGCCGACCGAAGAACTGCAATCACCAACTTCCACCTATAAATCAATAATAAACAGAGGAAACGGGATCTTCAATCAACGCAACATTTTATGAAGACGAAGATATGTCCTTCATCGAGAAGAATACAAGCATCAACATCAACGATTGAGTGACTGTTGTCACATATCTCCGAGAATCAACACCGGACGAGAGCAGCATCGAACATCAACAGAAAGAAGAAACACATAAAGGAAACAACGCGTGATCACTAGCAAGGACGCGAAGAGTAGGCCAAGAGGAAGCAATGCGAGGAAGGGGGCTGCGACGTCATCAATCTTGGACTTCTTCATGCAACGTGCCAAGAAGAGAGGAGACCGTGGACGTCATCACGACTTCCGACGCAGGAGACAGGAAACTGTGACGTCATCCCATGTCAACAATCCTTCCCCATATAAACCAGAGCTAAGTCAAATTTTATCTATTCAGGTTTTTTCTCAGTGAAGTGTTGTTCATCAGGAGTCGATCTTCCAATAGTACAGGAGGTGAGTTGTTCGCCATCTTAATCTTCATTCATTACAGAATCAATCTTCAACTACGAGTTCTCGCCCGCAGACTATTTTTTTTTTTCTCGTTGTTGCTAATCGTTTTCTTGCAGGAATTCTCCGTATAATATCTTTATCAAATTATCTGTATTTCTGTATCTTTTTGGGGGATTTTCCTATTACTTGCAACACATTTATACAGTATATTGCATATGCGTTTACGTAGTGGTCGAGTGTATTCTTATAGATATTTTGATAGGACCGCAAGGAATAGGAGTGATAAGAAAAAAGTAAAAGTGAACATGGCAACTACTGCGGCTGGCAACCTGAATGTGGTGACTCTCGTGAGCGCGAGGTCAGCAATTGTCCCTTTTCAGGGTCGGGTCAATGGGTTCCTGCCTCAAAATGTTGAGGCATGGATCTCATCTGTAGACGCTCATTTAAATGCAAAAAGCATCACAGACTCAGCTGTACAATTACAGGAAGCCAAAAGCTTCATAGACTTTGCTAAAGGAGATGCAAGTGCATATCTAAGAGGTGTTTCTTTCCAAGAGGCTGCTACATGGGACGAGTTTAAAATTAGATTACGTGCCGTGTATGGGGGTGAAGAGGCTTTAGATGTAGTATTGGCATTGAGAAATATCCTTAATCAAGCCTCTATGACTCAGCTTAATGTTGTCAAGCGGGCGGCGCTAATTGCCGACCAGCTTAATGAATATCAAGTAAATTTAAGTAACTCCGGGTGGGTTACGAGTGCCAGGATCGCCGTGAAAGATTTTATCCATCTAATTTACCTCACGAGCATTACAGCAATGTTGCCTGAAGCTTTAGTGCGGTGTTTTGAAAAAATAATTGCAGCCCAACAGTACGGAATTAGATGTGTATAAACAAATAAAAAAAAACACATGTCTAAATGTACCGACCTAGATCCCTCGCTCACTCAAGTTTTTGCAAAAAATGAGAATAAGCCACAACAAGCAAACGTGGTACATAATAATAATCAAGCTGCAGGGATGGTTTGTTATAACTGTAAACGACCAGGGTCACATGATTTCAGACTGTCGGACGCGTTTTTGTTCAATCCATAATAGTTCCACTCATTCTGCGGAATCAACAGCAGAATCCTACACACGCGCAAACAGTTGCTAATGCAAACAAAAAGAAGGGTCCTCAGTACTATAAAAAGAAACAAGCAAACGGAATGCTGCTCAACAGCAAAAACAAAACAATCGTGCTTCAGGTACCTCTGTTCCTGCGCCGTCTAGCCAGAACTTGCAAGGTCAGCGAATTTTCAAGGAGTGCTAAACAAAGCAAATACCACGTAGTTAGCTCCAAGGGGGGAGAGGACGATGTTGGGTCATCCATATCAACATCTTTTGTATCAAATAATCAGTTTAATCATTTATCAGATCATTGTGAGGCAATCGATTTTCCTATGAAACACACGGCCGAATCCAAAAAATCTGTGCAGGTTCCCGTAGATTTGCAACAAATTCACGCAATCATAAGTCAAGACGAGTTACGACCAACCTTACATGCAGTAAATTTGGACCATAAGTCATTTACTTTGTTCTTTGATTCTGGTAGTCCACGTAATATCATGGATTTAAGGACTCATCATTTACTCTTTTCAAAACTTCCCTATAGAGAAGTCCGGAATAAGACTCTCGGGTATAGGAAATAATGAATTAAATGTGTTAGGAGTAACTCATGTTCAGTACAAGGTTGGTAAGCGCACGTTTTCCGATACCTTTATCGTTGTACAAAAACATTAATATGTATCCCGCAGTAATTATCGGATACCCGTCTATGGGCACTCAAAATATTACCTTATGCCCTGCAAAACACGGCGTGTATATCAAAGGAAAATTCTATAAGTCTTCTAATACCCTAAAATCAGTTTTAGATAATAAGGAGACAGACAGAATAGTAACATATATTGAAGTACCGATCACTTGTACTCATAAACCAAGAAATAATCCATGCGACCCAACAGAATTCTCGCTCGCCCGTAATATCAGCTTGCACGCAAACTCTCGAGCCGAACGTAACTTCGAACATATTAGTGCGTGTAAAGAAAACCTTGCCGGGATCTGAAATGTTAATCCTTTCCGACACTCTGAAAACACACGGATTATCCGTCACACAAGCCATTTATACAGTCGGCTCACAACAACAATGTAACATCGAAGTCTGTAATCATTTGAATACCACTTTAGTAATCCACAAAAATCAACATATCTTGGATGTGGAAGTTTATAAAACATCGCATTTCTTACTGTAGCTGAGATCAATCACGCTCAATCAGTTGCGGATGAATCCCTTTTGCAAACTATAAAGAACAAAATCAATAAGGACATTCAAGAAGAAGAAATTCAGCAGAAATTTTTGAATCTTTTAACTGAATATCATGATGTTTTTTTCCACTGCGGATGGAACCTTAGAAAAAACGGATGTCATCGAGCATCAAATAAGGCTAAAGGACAAACATAAAGTAATCTATGTACCTTCGTACCAACTTCCTATGAAATTTCAGAATGAGATAACTGAGGAAGTAGTAAAATGCTAAAAGAAGGAGTCATTAGGAAATCAAACAGCCCTTATAATTTTCCGTTAATAGTAGTACCGAAAAAAGATCGAACTTGGCGGATATGCGTCGATTTTCGTCGCTTAAATGAGGAAACAATCCCTGACCGATTCCCAGTACCATGTACTGATGATATTCTATCTCTACTAGGTCAGAACAAATATTTTACCAGCTTGGACCTACTAAAGGGCTTCCATCAGATTCCGTTGGAAGATGAGAGTATCCCATACACTGCCTTCAGCACAGCCAGGGGACATTATGAATTTTTGCGTATGCCTTTTGGTTTACGTTGTGCTCCTATAACTTTTACTAGAATGATAAACATTGTGTTTGGAGACATGTTAGGAGATATCCTACATGCCTACATGGACGACCTAGTAATCTTTTCTAATACCTTTCAGAAGAAACATCTAACGTAAAATTTAGACCTTAGTGCTACAAAGACTAAGCAAGGCCATAACCTAAGGGTAAAGATAAGTAAGTGTGAATTTTTTTAAAACAAAAAAAAGAACTAGTCTATTAGGTTTCACGGTGTCTAGTGAAGGTCTTAAAGTAGTCCATGATAAGGTATCGGCTATCCGTAACTTTCCGATACCTACTAACGTCAAGGGAATACAGCAATTTTTAGGGTGTAGCGGGTATTACCGGAGGTTCATTAGGAACTACTCCATCATAGCCGCTCCCCTAACCGATCTTATAAAAAAGGCGTAGATTTCATATGGTCTGAAATCATCAACAGGCGTTCAATAAATTGAAAGATGAACTGTGTAGTTCTCCTATCTTGAAATTTTCCTGACTTCGGTAAGGAATTCTTTATAGCAACAGACGCCTCAGACCTAGGAGTAGGTGGGTATTGCCTTCAACAATATGATAAACAGTTTTTCCCTATTGCTTTTTATTCACGTAAACTGAGACCTTCCGAAAGTAAATATGCAGTAATAGACAAGGAAGGGCTCGCTATTGTTATTCACTCGTGCATTTTAAATTTATAATATACGTTATCCCGTCAAGGTTCTCACTGATCATAAGCCCCTAACCGACTTCTTTGAAGGCTTTAGTCACAGCCCTAAGCGAACTCGGTGGCACATGATCATCCAGGACTTTGGCGCGAGGATCGGATATTTACCTGGGAAAGCAAATAACATGGCTGACGCATTATCATGCAACACCTCTTCATCTTGTACCGAGCCATTAGCTGAATTAATAGATATCTTAACCTCCACGCCCATTGTTAAAACTATATCTGAACAGGAAGATCTGGGCTGGAGTGCTGAACTATTACAGACGGAACAAAGAAAAGATCAACAAATAGAAAAAATCATAATTGCGTTAAACGGAAATCCGAAGGAAAAGTGATATATAAAGTATAAGCAGCAGAATTATATAATCAAAGATAATATTCTGTGTAGATCCGTGACGAGGAAAACCCGCAACACACCACAGTTGAATAACAACCAGGTGGTGGTACCTATCTCACTCATACCCACTGTCTTAAAATGGCTGCATGAAAATCCACTGCATGGACACCCGGGTTATTCCCTAATGTCACAGAAAGCCAAATCTTTATTTTATTGGCATACGATGCTTACAGATATAAAAAAGCACATAGCAAATTGTCGCACTTGTCAAGAATACAAAGGGCACACGAAGACACCTGTCAGCCTAGGGGCTTACCCCGTGCCAAATCAACCCTTTGAAAGAGTACACTTAGATTTATTAACAGGATTTTACGAGTCAGGACAGAGGAAATAAGCACCTCCTAGTAATCATAGATGCCTTGACTCGATATACAGACCTGATAGCGCTTAAAACTAAAACTGCGATCGAATGCGCTAGGTAGTGTTACGAGTGCTACATTTGTAAACATGGAATTCCACACACCATTATATCAGACTCGGGCGGGGAGTTCAATAATCATTTCCTTAACTCCTTGTGCGAATTCCTTTTGCATAAAGAAAATCAATACCATGATCTATCACCCAGAGTCTAATGGGCTAGTGGAAAGGGCAAATCGTAAGGTTTTAAAAACATTTTAAGGGTCACCTTAGGGGGGCAGACCCCAACTGGGGACATTGCCATACCTGCGGTACTAAGCACACTTAATCACTCATATCATGTGTCTATTAAAATGACACCGCACGAGGCACTGTACGGTATCCCAGCTAGAACACCTTTCCATGTATTAACGCCTACAATTAATTTATCAAATCCTCTAAAGGATGTTATGGATGCAAGCATAAGTCGATATAATATACTTCGTAAGAATCTAGAAGAAGCACAAATTATAATGAAAAGAAATCATGATAAAATAGCTAAGCCAACAAGAACATATGCCGTGGGCGATAAGGTATACATACAAGTATACGTACGTAAAGGTTTAAATTATAAACTGACACCTAAGTTTGAAGGTCCGTTTAACATTTTAGAAACATTAACGGCCAATAGATTTAGGGTTCAAAATGTATCCAACCCCACTGATATGAGAATAGTTCCATTGGCACATATCAGAATCTAAAGAAAGGTAGATGGAGTGAGGGAAAAAATGGTTATATTTATGAAACTTGTATAATAATTTATATATATATATATCAATCATATTTGTATGTAAACATATTCTTTAACATGAGTTATTACATATATTTTACTCATTGCAGGTTTCCAAAAATGAATCTGTTATTGTTAGGAGTGATATTGTGTGTTCAGACATCTTTGTTGTATAGAAAGAGCGCTAAGACGAAAGAAATAGAATTTAATCATGGCTCGATTATCGAGAGAACAGAAGACATTTTTATTGTGTCGAGTAATATAGTCATAGAAGTGGATATGCAAGCCATATTTTTGCCTGAAGATGACGTCCTTAACTTAAAGAATGACCTGATGAGGTTTGCCATTTCGCTTAAGGAAATGCACCAACGTCATTTTCATGCTAACTCAGAGATTTCGCTAGCTCAAACCCTAAGCGTCGTGGAAATGTTGTCTTATGACATACAAAATAAAACCGCTGAGGCAGAGGAACTTGCTCGTGACTTGCTGATGTGGTCTGTGCGGCACAATAATCTCGAACGCTGCAACCCGCTTATTCTTGCTGGACTAAACCTCTTGGGATCTGTTTGCGAGTCTAGGCTTAGGAATTTCAAATCGCCTTAAGATAATAATCAAAATAAAAGAATTGAGTTTTTGCAACACAAAACCGAATTAGCTTTGTCTGAACTTCGCAGCCAGTTATCTTCAATCAATCAAATAATGAATTTGGAGAACGAACATTCTAATAATATCAATCAGATTATGGAAGTTCAACATTTGCTGGCTACGTTAGCTTATTATAGTTCGAAAATAGATCATATCCGTGTCAAAATATCACATTTTATTGAGAAATCAAAGGACTATGTAGAAGCTATTATGTTAGCGACAAAGGGTGTGTTATCTCCACACCTTATGCCTATTAAAGATCTGACGTTAACTTTGGAGAACGGACGGGAGAAACTAGGTTATATTCCTTTATTAGACGCCCATAAAGTAGAGTTCTATTATAGCCTAATATCAGACAGCATTGAAAATTATAGGATTATGAGCACCATAACCTTTTGATTCTTCCGATGCTTGGCAATCATACAAAATAGCACCGTTTCCTACTTTCATGACGAATAACTCAAGTCCAGTAATATCCAATTTGACGGGACATGTTCTGATTTCTTCTGATAGGAAATCATTTACAGTCATTAAAGACTTAGATAAACTCACTCACTGTTCAGAAGCCATGAATAATAAAGTTTGTACAGCTGACTCTTTTGAATTCTATCCTATATCAACGGATTCATGTGAGTTAGGCATAGTGCTAAACGTCTCTCTCTCTCATACACGCGAAGGTTGTCTGAAGAAACTTTATCCCTTTTACAGTAATAAGTTCAATTACAGAATGAATAATGGCTCCTGGATCCGATACGACAAAGACGGTTTTCAAGTCGTATGCCCGGACGGGACCACCGCCCATTCCCCAATCTTTGTAGCAGCTGATGGTTGTACGGGGACATCTACAAACTACACCGTCAGAGGGGTCAACACGATAATACGTGGGAAGACGTATTTTGCGAACTATACCTGGGCGTCTACAATTATCCCATCACTACCTCTCCCATACAACGCGCGGGTGGGTGGCTCATCGTTTGACGCAACTGGCTGAGATGAACCACGCGTCACCGACTTATGCAGGTGGAGAAAATCTTCGTTACTACGTTCTGCTGGCCGTGTTCAGCGTGACGGCCATATTGGTTATCGCCGTCAACATCTTTGCTTGGCGTAGGCTGAGGCGTACACAGAAGGATCTCCAAGGAAACGTGTTGTCCCGTCCAGATGACGTACCCGTTGCGCTCAAGGCGTTTGCGTTCAGGGCCGCTTGAAACTGGCCATTTCATTTGGTGCCTAGGAGAATTGTCTGGAATTGTGTTGTGTGTGAAAAGCGGTCTGTATGCTGGCAAAATGTAGGACAAGAAAGACTCACACCTTTGCATTTGAACAGTTTAAAGTATCTCCCGGGCACCTAATAAAATATTATAGCCTAATATATATATATTAATATACTCCTAAAGGTATTTTTCGGGCACCTAATAAAATATACCAGCCCTATATATTAATCTGTGCACCTATTACAAAGAGTGACAAGTACTCTTTAACAATTATCCATGATCATGTTTGTGTTTCCCAGTAACCGCTATTCTTAATCAGGTTACCTATTACCATAAATCTACCAGTAGACCGCGTATTCTTAATCAGGTTACCTGTTACCATAATCTTCATGTATGCATGTTAACCTTTTGATTTTTTTGGGTACCTAATAATTATTATTATCAAACATGGATCTAAATTTTCCATGCATTTATCTTTGTTTATGAATATGTCCAAAAGGGTATGTAACAGAACCTTTTTATGCATTTAATCACTTGTTATGTTTATATCTAAACATATGTTACGAGCACGCTCCTAAGAAACCATGTTTAAAGTAACTTTTGTTATTCAAGGCTTGAATGGTAGCTGTCCGAGCCTAATGTAATAAATACATTTTAAAATTACATATCTGTAAATAAAAAACCCATGACCTGAGGTCATTGGCGAATTAGGAGGGTCCTACGTGACCAAGGCAAATCTAGATCACGCTATGCGATGTCTGCAGTAGCCTGGTTTAAGTTTGTTTTGAAATGTCATCATTTTGCATTACTGTTAACTTGTCATAACAACTTCCATGGGAAGCGGTTGACCTGTTAACCTGCGCCGGAAACTTGTAACTTCCGAGCCGGCGGACTACGTATGTTTTTATGTGAATCGCTGAGATAGCTAATGTTTCACTATCAACATGATGCTCTAAGAAGTCAGTTCAATTCTAGCGATAAAACGGAACGGTCTCACGACCGAACTGTCTCTCTTGTTATGGAGTTTCAGAATAAAGTTGTTGTACTATTTTCAACTTATCCGTTTGAATCATCTCCTTTACTTTAAGAAGAACCACTCTACTAAGATATCTCATAGGAGAAAGAAGGAACCAGAATACTTTACGAATGACAGTCGTAAGGAAACACAAACAGTCTTTCGCAAAAGCGAAACGACTAAAAACATGTACGTATATGGTGTTCAGCAGGTAGGTCCTGGTAAAATTATTGTTAAATTTCTGGACCAAGAATCCGATTTATTTGCGAAGACGATGAAGGTTTATGAAGACAAAACTATTTCTATACAGGATAGAAAATTACCTTGAACAAAACAATAGTTTCTACCAAGAATACCACCTTTGAATTTTTGAATTCTTTTTTAAAATATACAATCTATATATCCTAGTAGAAATATTATTGGAATAGAAACATATACTAAAGAGACTTCACACAGTATTTATAGTGATAATAAAACATCGCTGATGACTTTGGGCAAAACCGAATCCTTCATCTATAATTTTTGGAAGAGCAAAGGTATTGATATGCTACTGTATAAGGGCTACTTTTTTTAGAGGCATTTAGCAAAATAAATAAGAAGATTTTATAGAACTAAGAGAAATAAGAGAAGTGATTGTTAAGGGTAAAAGCTGACAGTGTAACTGGCAATAACATTATTGCAGATTTACCTCTTTTGACTCGATGGAAGGGCAAAACAGTACAACAGATGGGAATGTGACATACGGTACCTGTGAATCAGAAAACTGAAAATAATGATATTCTAGGGAATACTTGTACTCGTATGACACCCACTCCTAAGATAGATGCAAGTCTTATCACCTCTGGGCTATGGCTCGAGCATTGAAGAGGCGTTAACTGATTATAAAAGCAAGGGCAGACGGGTTTCAAAATAATTTTACTGAGCCTGATATCTATACAGCAAAGTGAAAGTGCAGAAACGAAGATATTGAAAGTAGTAGCTGTGATGGAGTGGAAGTTTCCTTTAATGCAGAGACCGATGATACTGAAAACTTTGGCGATTTTCAAGAAATGGTGGATGACATGAAAAGAGCGAACTCTGATGTTAATGGAGCAACACTCTAAATGGAATGAATCCAATACAAAAGTAATAGGGAATGAAAAAGAAAAACACAGCGGAAGTTCAGAAGAATGTAATGGTTTCTTCAACTGGAGTCAGATTCTAATTAGAAACTAGGAAGCAGATAAAGTGTTTATCATGAAGATGTAAAAGTTAAAAATTAATTCACTGTATAGTCGTAAGAGGTTCACAGTAATGAAGAAATTCTTGTGGAAAACTGGCACGGGAAGAGTGGATCTTACGCAAAGAGAAGCAATAAACATTAATAGTCAATGATCGTCTTTTAAGCTCAATCATTCCTCCGTGGACTTAACTATAAATGATGCTGCTAAATTATCCAATCTATAGAAAACAGTAACAGTCTTAAAGATGGTTAATGATAACGAGCATGATTACTTTCCCCTTCATTTCACATTCGTGCTCATTGTAGTTAATGTCAAAGGTCAAGATACAGTCAAACAAGAGATGAAATTTACAAAATCATTTTAGTACAACGAAAGCATGGCACTGCATTACTAATGAGTAGTATGATAACTGAATCTACTTTACGTTAAAGTTTATATTTTAAGAAAATTACGCTTACTTCAGAATATTCAGTTCAGACTGTATATATGCGCATTCTGCCAATAATTTCGAATGGGAACATGAAGAATTTTTTTTAAATGGAACTGTTACCGTTTATACAGTCCTACCTAATAAAATTAATAACCCTTGGGATGGTTAGAATATCAATTAATGTATAAACGATAAAGTCACTACGAAACCTGAATATACTCACGCATAATAAAACTGCAATTAGACTAGATAAAGAATACGCTATTGTTTTTTAACAAAGTTTTAAAAAACATTGTCGGTGTCTTGCTCAGGGCATTCTTATTTCTATTTATTACTTTTATTAAGATAATATGATTGCTCTTTGGAAATTGTATTAGAAACGTAGTTGGTGAATTTTAAATGACTGATGTATAAAAGAAGATTTCACATATTAAGTGGGAAAGTTAGGAATACGTTTTCTCATTAAATCTAAATATAAAAAAATATTATACTGAAGAAAAATTATTTAAATATAACATATTAAACCTCCAGAAAACAGACTTCTGATATAGTATGATACTACACAATTTATATGATATGCCATGCATTAGAGGAAAAACAAAATTAGAGATGAGAGAACTGAACATTTTTAAGAGGGAAGATCAAGGATATTCAGAGTGAATTAGAAATAAAAAAAAAATACTTTTAAGGAAAACTACAAGATACTATCTCATAAAACGTTTAATCTGTTCAAAGATGATGTTGGAAAAGATAACGAGTTCCCCTGGAATTTAAGACTATCAAAAACGTCAAGTAAAATTTCAGGAAAAACATTTGTGGCTAGTGAATGCAGATTACAGGATTCAGATAAGGTTGCCGAGGCCCACAAGTACTTTTCATAAAAATCACACATATGGTAGTGGAAGGTTACATATGAAATTTTATATTAAAATTAGGAATGTTCTTCATTTACTCACAAATAAAACTCCTAAGCCTATTTAACACTTCATTGCAATTGCGATCTTTCCAGATACCAAGATCCTTTCATTTTAAGACCTTAACTATAATATGTTGGCAGTGGAAATTATTACAAGACGACTCTACACGATCTAATAGCTTTCGCCTGGCCTTCATTAAAGGAACCTATCTTCTTGGGATAATGCTCTTTTTACAGCTGATTAAGGCAAAATGTTAAGTGTATAGTTAATATCACCATCGGACCAGACAACTATTTTAGAACAAACTTTAATTTTTTAACCTGCTACACTGCTATTGAACAAACCTTCAATATTGGCCCTAGACGTTTAGTATTATCGACGTTACCAAAATACTGCATGATAATTTTCATTGTGCAGAGCCAGCCGTAGAGATTGGCTGCAAAAAAGAAATATTTTTATGATTTGAAATTATAATATCACCAACAAACGCCACCTTCGACAAGAAACCGCAAAGCGATGTAAATCTGGATTTAATGCTGTACTAACATATGTACAGTTCATAATTATATGAAAATATGCTTGGCCAAACCGTAAATTTATGCTGCTGATGATAATAGACGCCCGTATATAAATAACCCGGTTTTTTTTACTTTAAGAGCAAATGGCCAGAGTCTCATTTTGTCTTTGGCTACTTACAGATCCTCTCGTAAAGTAAGTTCCAAAAGTGAAGCGACACATCTCATAATTAATCGTACTTCTTTAGAAACTCGTGGAGTTGCCAGTTAGTATATTTATTCCAATTATTGTCATCCTATTTATCTGATAATACATATCAGTGATTAACTGTATAAGCGCAGAAAGTATTTCCTCAGTGAATGATCAATGTTAGTTCAATAATTGTTTATTAAAATAAAAAAAAAAAGAAAAAAATTTCCCCAAAGAAATATCTGCGGCACTCAAAGTGTGATATCAAGTGTTCACCATAGAGTGGCAGCAGGAACCGAGTGCATAAGTATTGGCCTAATATTTGTAAATTATCTTTTTACTTTTATAGCGTTATATCGAAAGTTATTATGATATCTTTTGATGAAGCACAGAGAAGTTTAGCATCTGATTAAATGAAATATAAATAAGACAAGTTGGCATGACAAAAAAAAAAAAAAAAAAAAAACGAAATCCAAGTTATATGCGCGTTTAGCATTGGTTACATGGTTAGGCCTATTTCTAGAATCAAGTTTGTTAGTTAATAATTTCATCGAATTTCTCAATTATGCAAATTTTTGCATGTGGAATTACGTTCAAGGTCGCACCAAACAAGTATTTTCGTGGGTTTCAAACCGTTTTTTTTCAGTGCATAAGTGAGACTATTCTGTCCATACGATCCGGAGTGTGAATATGCTTGGCGAGCATTATTTTAATTCGAGTATCTCCTGTTATACTCTCTCTCTCTCTCTCTCGTCTCTCTCTCTCTCTCTCTCTCTCTCTCTCAGGACCTTTTTTATCTAGTCAGGAATAACCAGAGGTCTGTTTTAAGAATCGAGCGCTAGGCCTATTGGTCATGCTCGGGTGCTTGTTTATTTATATATATATATATATATATATATATATATATATATATATATATATATATATATATATATATATATATGAACGGAGAAAGCAGGCGAGTCAGCCAAAGTGATAAATGCACAGGAAGCAGGAGCAGGAACAAACATGGCGAAGTATTTTACCACTTATTCCGACGCGTTTCGCATTCGGCAGAATGCATCTTCAGGGTCTGTATAATAAATAATGACTAATATAAAATTAAATTGATTTGAAAATTGTCTAAAAATTATTTACAAACTAGTTAAAATGAAAAACGAAACTTCACACATAGATAAAAATACACTAACAATTGATAAAACAACACGAGAAGTTAAAAGCACATACGTTAGTTAAAAAGTTCAGATGGAAAGTTAAAAACAAAAAACCAAATAAATAAATTAGTAAAATACAAAGTTAAAAAAATATTTGAGGAGCACTGGGGGTCGACCTACCATGGTAAGAGATAAATAAAAACTAAAAGAATGTACACAGAAACATAGGCTTAAGAGAGAAACAAGGGGGTGGAGGTGGTCTGGTTGTTCAACTGCGGAACAAGTTGTTTAATAAAAAGGCTCTCTAGGATCAACAGTTCATTTGGGCTGGAGGTTTGACCAACAACAACAAAATCTTCATATTTAATATTAACTTTACATTTTTTGCTATGTTCACGTATACTGGACTGTTCGGGATTTGATAATGAACATCCAGTACGAAAACTAACTCCCTTGTGGCAGTCTATGCGAACCCTCATCATCCTCTGAGAAGAACCCACGTAAGTTCCCAGACTACATCTGGGACAAGAATATTTGTACACTATACCAGAGGACATGAGGGGGCATAAACGATCTTTAAATTTAAATATGGATCCAATTGTTAGTGGATTGACCGGAATGAGTTTTACCTTTAATGCGCCAAAGTATTTTTGTACGATTTTTGTAAATTCGGCCCTAAAGGAATCATCATGTAAATATGGGAATCGGGCATAAAAAGGAAGCTTTGGAACATTAATTTCATTGGTGTTGGTGCAAAACTCTTTATTAAGGACCTTGTAAATAATTCTGTTGACGAGCTTGGTGGGAAAGCAGTTATCCTTAAAATATGCTAAAAGAAAGGCAATTTCTTTATGAAATACGTGCCAGTTAGACGTAAGGGAGACGGCTCTATATACAAGGGTAAAAATTGAGTTAGATTTAAAATTACTAAAACAAAAGCTATGAAAATTCGTTCCCAAACCTGTAAATGTCTTTTTCCTAAAAATTGTAGTGTTAAACTTACTGTTTTCACGAAATACTTTATTTTATAAAAGATACGTTGACGACACCTTCACCCTTTTCAGGCGTAATTTTGATTGCCATGCATTTTTAGAATTCATTAATTCATATCACCCAAATATTAAGTTTACCCTTGAAAGTGAAATGAACGACCGTCTTCCGTTTTTAGATGTAGAAGTATTTCGTGAAAACAGTAAGTTTAACACTACAATTTTTAGGAAAAAGACATTTACAGGTTTGGGAACGAATTTTCATAGCTTTTGTTTTAGTAATTTTAAATCTAACTCAATTTTTACCCTTGTATATAGAGCCGTCTCCCTTACGTCTAACTGGCACGTATTTCATAAAGAAATTGCCTTTCTTTTAGCATATTTTAAGGATAACTGCTTTCCCACCAAGCTCGTCAACAGAATTATTTACAAGGTCCTTAATAAAGAGTTTTGCACCAACACCAATGAAATTAATGTTCCAAAGCTTCCTTTTTATGCCCGATTCCCATATTTACATGATGATTTCCTTTAGGGCCGAATTTACAAAAATCGTACAAAAATACTTTGGCGCATTAAAGGTAAAACTCATTCCGGTCAATCCACTACAATTGGATCCATATTTAAATTTAAAGATCGTTTATGCCCCCTCATGTCCTCTGGTATAGTGTACAAATATTCTTGTCCCAGATGTAGTCTGGGAACTTACGTGGGTTCTTCTCAGAGGATGATGAGGGTTCGCATAGACTGCCACATGGGAGTTAGTTTTCGTACTGGATGTTCATTATCAAATCAAACCCGAACAGTCCAGTATACGTGAACATAGCAAAAAATGTAAAGTTAATATTAAATATGAAGATTTTGTTGTTGTTGGTCAAACCTCCAGCCCAAATGAACTGTTGATCCTAGAGAGCCTTTTTATTAAACAACTTGTTCCGCAGTTGAACAACCAGACCACCTCCACCCCCTTGTTTCTCTCTTAAGCCTATGTTTCTGTGTACATTCTTTTAGTTTTTATTTATCTCTTACCATGGTAGGTCGACCCCCAGTGCTCCTCAAATATTTTTTTAACTTTGTATTTTACTAATTTATTTATTTGGTTTTTTGTTTTAACTTTCCATCTGAACTTTTAAACTAACGTATGTGCTTTTAACTTCTCGTGTTGTTTTATCAATTGTTAGTGTATTTTTATCTATGTGTGAAGTTTCGTTTTTCATTTTAACTAGTTTGTAAATAATTTTTAGACAATTTTCAAATCAATTTAATTTATATTAGTCATTATTTATTATACAGACCCTGAAGATGCATTCTGCCGAATGCGGAAACGCGTCGGAAATAAAGTGTAAAATACTTCGCCATGTTTGTTCCTGCTCCTGCTTCCTGTGCATTATATATATAAATATTATATATATATATATATATATATATAATATATTATATAGGTTTATATATATTATATATATAATATATATTGTGTAGTATATATATATATATATATATATAATATATATACATATATATATATATATATATACATATATATATATATATATATATATATACATATATATCCCAAAAAACTCATTAATTTCTGTTATACAATAATGCTTGACTGGATCGAACTGATTAATTAATGGTTCTCCGTGGAAATATATCTGACGCAAATCCAGTCTTAAATTTCACGGCTGGGATACGACTCGAAAATTTGAGGTTAAAGGTTGAAGTGAAAAAGGTGGAGTTAGTATTGTGGGACGTGGGTAAAGGTAGAATTAAAGGGGGGGAGGAGTGGTTGGGGTCTGTCGTCTCCCTACTTAACCAAGTGGTGATTTTACTGGTATTCTGGTTGCTAGTGTACGTCTTTCTTGTTTTTTATATACCGAGTTTGTTTCCCAGGTGCAAGGACAGGCCTAGTTACTTGAAGGTAGCAGCAGCAGTTAGAGCCTTTCTCGAAGACGGTGTTTTATGCTCGGTCCTAGAAGCTAGAATCAGAACTACCAACCACACCCAACTTCTCTATTGAATCTAGGTGCATTTATGGTTGATTATGTTTAATGTCGCAGAGATTTTCCCTTTACATTCTATTGATACTTGCATGGGTTTATGCATCTTCGCTAACATAATTGATAATACACTATGATATTAAATATTTGTTTCCACATTGCCCGAAATTTACATTGGTAATGTTGGTTATCCTGTGTTGAACAAGTATATCAAATTGTTTCTTTTCTATAGTTTGAAGTAATTACTATACTTTAAAATAAATACTATTGCCATAATTTTTTCTTATGATTGTTATAACGATCATAGATTTGATATTTGTGCATTATATGTCAGCTTTATTTTGCTTGATAGAGCTTTCACTGTAAAAAAAAATAAGTTTTTTAGCTACGAGTTGTAGTTGCCAGTTAGTGAATTTCGAACGAAATCCTCTGAAATTTGTTGCTTCACTTCTGGAACTTACTGTACATAGGGCATAATGAAGGAAAGAAGAAACAAGTAAAAAAATGCTTCGGCGAGACTTCGGCGCCGATCGAGTTTTCTGTACAGCGCATAATGCTGTATGAAAACTGTCAGCTGCGGCCCATGAAACTCTCAGCTAAGGACCAAGAAACTCATTTAGCCACGGTCCGGTGATCGCCTGTGTTGTTGGCACCTGCCAGTCCCAGACACACGATCATGACTAACTTTAACCCTAAAAAAAAAAAAAAAAAAAAAAAAAAAAAAAAAACGACCGGGGCTAGAGGGCGTCAATACGGTATGTCTGATGATGGGAGGTTGGATGACCCAAGATGGAATAACATAAGGTGAGATCGTCGGTCGCTCGGTTCCCGCACTGTGACGTCACAGGTGCGCGTCGACTGTGCAGTGCACTTAATGATTACGTATGTTTTGACGTAATTTTGTTGCTCTGCTGGTGTTCACAATTTTCATACAGGAAAATATCTTTCTCTCTCTCTCTCTCTCTCGCTCTCTCTCTCTCTCTCTCTATCACTTAAAACACAGTTATATCAAGATATTTAAGACCTTACCATACAGAATATAATCTTGTTGGAATACAAATAACGAAAGTAACGAGGGTGAATGAATATGAAAAAAAACTTTCCAGACTTTTATTGAACTTAGCGTATTGTTCTTTTATTTCCACCAAAAAGTACTGAAGAATTTTTTTGATTTTCTTTACACCTTTTTTAAGAAATTCTGACTTCCTTTCAGCATTTAATATCTTCATCCTAAAATGTATTTTACACCTAATAAAGAACTTCATTACTTCCTCTGGAGCATCAATGTTTAATTCCCTGAAAATATTAACTAATTTCGTTATCCCATCAACGCCTTGTTTCAACTGTTCCCCATGAAAAGATTTAAAGAGTTATTCCATTTCCTTTCAATTACTGACAAATTGAGGACTGGGCCTAAACAGCACTTTCTTCCTCATTTTGGAGATCCAGTCGTTGTTTAGGCCTTCAATTTCTGGGAATCCTAAGGAAGGATATTTATTTCTGCACTTATGAGCTATATAACCTCCCAGATAATTTAAGGCTTCAATTTCTATACCATATTCAGACTACTCAAGATCTACAAAAATCCTCTTCCTCCAGCTCATTAGGTAGACCTTCCTGGGAATTCTCATCAAGAGATGAGCAGAGATACATAATTCAGAGTCTAAGTCAACATGACTGGAGTCACTTTCTTCAGAGGTTTTGGAAACCCAAGACTTACCTGGTTCCATAACACTAGTATTGCTCATACATGGCATGTTATCATCATTGGGAGCGACATTATGACCGTGATTGCTTAAAATGTTGTTCTTACCTAACAAGAAATTCCTCAGTCTACACTTGACCCCACGATATCCTTTAGTGGGGTTCTTAAGAAAAAAAAGGTCTAGGCCTAATTATTGTCTGCACAGGAAGACGTACTCAGAAGTACGTCATTACGCATAGGTCTAATCACCTGTTCGATCAACTTTACATTCATAAAATGAAAGTATCAAGAAAAAAAATTGGATAGCCTTAATCAGATAATTTCTTCATTCATTGCATAGGCTAGGCCTAATCTAATTTAGTACTCATTTCAAGAATTTAGTCCAGGCTACTTATCAACCAAAGATATATCACTAAAAATTGCACTAATGAGATTGTAAACAAATTGTTAAACCATACCTGACTTTACGTCCTTAACAGGTGAATTTAAAGAGAGAACTGCGGTTTTCTTTAATCTGTGATAACTTCTCTGGTAAAGTTGTGGTAGCAGTTCAATATTGAAGATTTCTTACGTAATCTTCTGTCCGGAAATGGACAGAAACAAATCCTGGCATCCTTAAAATTAATAGTATCACTTCTTTTACATGCATTAATCCATACTTTGGACTCCTCGGGCGGGTCTTTAGGGAACCTGTGAAAACAAATCCCATACTGTCTGGAACTATTAGTGCACCCAAATATGGAATACACACCCATAATCGTGAACTGCTTCAATGCAACTGACGGAGTGACAAGTGCATCGCCCAGTCGATGTGGTCCAGTGACGTCACTGAGAGAGGAAATTAGCGATCGGATCCCTCGGTGAACACCTTATTGTTTTTACTTCCATCTTGGATGACCAATATACCATTTTGCAGTCCGCTAACCTCAGTAGTCTTAAGAATCTGAGGGGTAGTAGAAAAAGTGCGTGCGAATATTACAAAGCCATATCATCAGTTTTCTATTACAGAAAACTTGCTGAAGGGGCTAAAAGATTAATTTTTTCTGCTAAAATGGATTTTTTGGGGGGACATTCATGCCATAAGTAAACTG
>NC_087206.1:97143824-97168844 GCF_015104395.2 Macrobrachium nipponense | reverse complement strand
CAGTTTACTTATGGCACTGGATGTCCCCCCAAAAAATCCATTTTAGCAGAAAAAATTAATCTTTTAGCCCCTTCAGCAAGTTTTCTGTAATAGAAAACTGTTGATATGGCTTTGTAATAATTGTACGCACTTTTTCTACTACCCCTCAGATCTTAAAGACTACTGAGGTTAGCGGGCTGCAAAATGGTATGTTGGTCATCCAACCTCCCACCATCAGACATACCGAATTGCCGCCCTCTAGCCCCGGTGGTTTTTTTTTAAATTTTATTTGGGGTTAAAGTTAGTCATGATCGTGTGTCTGGGACTGGCAGGTGCCAACAACACAGGCGATCACCGGACCGTGGCTAAATGAGTTTCTTGGTCCTTGGCTGAGAGTTTCATGGGCCGCAGCTGACAGTTTTCATACAGCATTATGCGCTGTACAGAAAACTCGATCGGCGCCGAAGTCTCGCCGAAGCATTTTTTTACTCGTTTCTTCTTTCCTTCATTATGCCCTATGTACAGTAAGTTCCAGAAGTGAAGCAACAAATTTCAGAGGATTTCGTTCGAAATTCACTAACTGGCAACTACAACTCGTAGCTAAAAAATTTTTTTTTTTTTCTACAGTGAAAGCTCTATCAAGCAAAATAAAGCTAACATATGACGAAAAAATATCAAATCTATGATATTAAAATTTTATACAATCATAAGAAAAAATTATGGCAATAGTAATTATTTTAAAGTATAGTAATTACTTCAAACTATAGAAAAGAAACAATTTGAAATACTCGTTCAACACAGGATTACCAACATTACCAATGTATATTTCGAGCAATGTGGAAACAAATATTTAATATCATAGTATGTTAGCGAAGATGCATAAACCGATGCATGTATCAATAGAATGTAAAGGGAAAATCTCTGCGACATTAAACATAATCAACCATGAATGCACCTAGATTCAATAGAGAAGTTGGGTGTGGTTGGTAGTTCTGATTCTAGCTTCTAGGACCGAGCATAAAACACCGTCTTCGAGAAAGGCTCTCACTGCTGCTGCTACCTTCAGGTGACTAGGCCTAGTTCCTGGCATTGCAAGGCTTACAATGCAGGGCCACTGTCTGTTATTTAGGCAAAGATAGAACCTTTAGGACCGCGACACCAGGACCTGTCCTTGCACCTGGGAAACTGACTCGGTATATAAAAAATAAGAAAGACGGTCGCAAGCAACCAGAATACCAGTTAAATCACCACCTGGTTAAGTAGGGAGACGACAGACCCCAACCACCCCTCCCCACCTCTATCTCTACCTTTACCCACGTCCCACAATACTAACTCCACCTTTTTCACTTCAACCTTTTACCTCAAATCTTCGAATCATATCCCAGCCGTGAAATTTAAGACTGGATTTGCGTAAGTGGGCATATCATAAGGGAGTGATATCACCCCAATTCATATTTCCACGGAGAACCAGTAATTAATCAGTTCGATCCAGTCAAGCATTATTGTATAACAGATTTATAATGAGGTGGGATATATATATATATATATATATATATATATATATAATATATAATATATATATATATATATATATATAAACAAGCACCGAGCATGACCGATAGGCCTAACGCTCGATTCTTAAAACAAACCTCTGTTATTCCTGACTAGATAAAAAGGTCCTAAGGGGAGAGAGAGAGAGAGAGAGAGAGAGCATAAGAGGAGATACTCGAATTAAAATAAAATAATGCTCGCCAAGCATATTCACACTCCGGATCGTATGGATAAGAATAGTCTCACTTTTGCATTGAAGAAAAAAAAGGTGGAAACCTACGAAAATACTTGTTTGGTGCGACCGTGAACGCAATTCCACATGCAAATATTTGCATAATTGAGAATGTGATGAAAATTATTAACTAAAAAGCTGGAAAATATATGTCCTTGATTCTAGAAATAGGCCTAACCATGTAACCAATCCTAAACGCGCATATAACTTGGATTTCGTTTTTTTTTTTCTTCTTTTTTTGTTACGCCAACTTGTGTCTTATTTATATTTCATTTAATCAGATACTAAACTTCTCTGTGCTTCATCAAAAGAAATCATAATAACTCTCGATATAACGCTATAAAAGTAGAAAGATAATTTACAAATATTAAGCCAATACTTATGCACTCGGTTCCTGCTGCCACTTGATATCACACTTTGAGAGCCGCAGATGTTTCTTTAGGGAAATTCGTTTTCTTTTATTTTTTCTTTTAAAAAAACAATTATTGAACTAACATTGATCATTCACTGGGGAAATACTTTCTGCGCTTATACAGTTAATCACTGATACGTATTATCAGATAAATAGGATGACAATAATTGGAATAAATATACTAACTGGCAACCACACGAGTTTCTAAAGAAGTACGATCAATTCTGAGATGTGTCGCTTCACTTCTGGAACTTACTGTACAAGAGGGTCTGTAAGTAGCCAAAGACAAAAGGAGACTCTGGCTATTTGCTCTTAATGTAAAAAAAACCGGGTTATTTATATACGGGCGTCAATTATCATCAGCAGCATAAATTTACGGTTTTGGCAAAGCATATTTTCATATAATTATGAACTGTACATATGTTAGTACAGCATTAAATCCAGATTTACATCGCTTTGCGGTTTCTTGTCGAAGGTGGCGTTTGTTGGTGCTATTATAATTTCATATCATGAAAATATTTCTTTTTTGCAGCCAATCTCTAAGGCTGGCTCTGTACAATGAAAATTATCATGCAGTATCGTAATGTCGATAATACTAAACGTCTACGACCAATATTGAAGGTTTGTTCGATAGCATTGTAGCAGGTAAAAATATTAAAGTTTATTCTAAAATAGTTGTCTGGTCCGATGGTGATATTAACTATACACTTAACATTTTGCCTCAATCAGCTGTAAAACAAGCATTATCCCAAGAAGATAGGTTCCTTTAATGAAGGCCAGGCGAAAGCTGTTAGATCGTGTAGAGTCGTCTTGTGATAATTTCCACTGCCAACATATTATGGTTAAGATCTTAAAATGAAAGGATCTTGGTATCTGGAAAGATCGCAATTGCATGAAGTGCTAAATAGGCTTGGGAGTTTTATTTGTGAGTAAATGAAGACCATTCCTAATTTCAATATAAAATTTCATAGGTAACCTTTCACTACCTTATGTGTGATTTTTATGAAAAGTACTTGTGGGCGTCGGCAACCTTATCTGAATCCTGTAATCTGCATTCACTAACGACAAATGTTTTTCCTGAAATTTTACTTGACGTTTTTGATAGTCTTAAATTACCGGGGAACTCGTTATCTTTTCCAACATCATCTTTGTACAGATTAAACGTTTTATGAACTAGTATCTTGTAGTTTTCCTTAAAAGTATTTATTTTTTTATTTTTAATTCACTGAATATCCTTGACCTTCGCTCTTAAAAATGTTCAGCTCTCTCATCTCTAATTTTGTTTTTCCTTTAATGCATGATGGCATATCATATAAATTGTGTAGTATCATACTATATCAGAGGTCTGTTTTATGGAAGTTTAATATGTTATATTTAAATAATTTTTCTTCTGTATAATATTTTTTTATATTTAAATTTAATGAGAAAACGTATTTCTAACTTTCCCACTTAATATGTGAAATCTTCATTTGTACATCAATCATTTAAAATTCCCCAACTACGTTTCTAATACAATTTCCAAAGAGCAATCATATTATCTTTATAAAAGTAATAAATAGAAATAAGAATGCCCTGAGCAAGACACAGACAATGTTTTTTAAAACTTTGTTAAAAAACAATAGCGTATTCTTTATCTAGTCTAATTGCAGTTTTATTATGCGTGAGTATATTCAGGTTTCGTAGTGACTTTATCGTTTATACATTAATTGATATTTTAACCATCCCAAGGGTTATTAATTTTACTAGGTAGGACTGTATAAACGGTAAAAGTTCCATTTAAAAAAAAAATCTTCATGTTCCCATTCGAAATTATTGGCAGAATGCGCATATATACAGTCTGAACTGAATATTCTGAAGTAATCGTAACTTTCTTGAAATATAAACTTTAACGTAAAGTAGATTCAGTTATCATATTACTCATTAGTAATGCAGTGCCATGCTTTCGTTGTACTACAATGATTTTGTAATGTCTAGTTAGATAGAGAAATAAATGATAAATTTCATCTCTTGTTTTACTGTATTTTGACCTTTGACATTAAGAGTGGCAATGAGCACGAATGTGAAATGAAGGGGAAAGTAATCTTGCTCGTTATCATTAACCATCTTTAAGACTGTTACTGTTTTCTATAGATTGGATAATTTAGCAGCATCATTTATAATTAAGTCCACGGAGGAATGATTGAGTTTAAAAGATGATCACTGACTATTAATGTTTATTGCTTCTCTTCGCGTAAGATCCACTCTTCCCATGCCAGTTTTCCACTTGATTTTCTTCATTACTGTGAACCACTTACGACTAAACAGTGAATTCATTTTTAACTTTTTCATCTTCATGATAAACACTTTTCTTGCTTCCTAGTTTCTAGTTAGAATCTGATTCAGGGTGAAGAAACCATTACATTATTCTAAACTTCCGCTGTGTTTTTCTTTTTCATTCCCTATTACTTTTGTCGTGGATTCATTCCATTTAGAGTTTTGCTCCATTAACATCGGAGTTCGTGCTTTTCATGTCATCCACCATTTCTTGAAAATCGCCAAAGTTTTCAGCATCATCGGTCTCTGCATTAAAGGAAACTTCCACTCCATCACTGCTACTACTTTCAATATCTTCCTTTCTGCACTTTCACTTTGCTGTATAGATATCAGGCTCAGTAAAATTATTTTGAAACCCGTCTGCCCTTGCTTTTATAATCAGGTAACGCCTCTTCAATGCTCGAGCCTTCGCCCAGAGGTGATAAGACTTGCATCTATCTTAGGTGTCATACGAGTACATGTATTCCCTAGAATATCATTATTTCAAGTATTCTGATTCACAGGTGCCGTATGTCACATTCCCATCTTTTATACTGTTTTGCCCCTCCATGGAGTCAAAAGAGGTAAATCTGCAATAATGTTATTGCCAGTTACACTGTCAGCTTTTACCCTTAACAATCACTTCTCTTATTTCTCTTAGTTCTATAAAATCTTCTTATTTTATTTTGCCTCTAAAAAAAGTAGCCCTTATACAGTAGCATATCAATAACGTTGCTCTTCCAAAAATTATAGATGAAGGATTCGCTTTTGCCCAAAGTCATCAGCGATGTTTTATTATCATTATAAATACTGTGTGAAGTCTCTTTAGTATATGTTTATATTCAAAAAATATTTCCACGAGGATATATAGATTGTATATTTTAAAAAAGAATAAAAAAAATTCAAAGGTGGTATTCTTGGTAGAAACTATTGTTTTGTTCAAGGATAGAAATAGTTTTGTCCTCATAAACCTTCATCGTCTTCACAAATAAGTCGTATTCTTGGTCCAGAAATGTAACAATAATTTTACCAGGACCTACCTGCTGAACGCCATATACGTACATGTGTCATATGAACAGTTACCTTCCTTAAAGCTTCAAGAACTTCGTCTGAATGGGCCCTTTCGTGGTACAGGTGTATTTAAGGAAGCATTTCTATGAAAAATCTCTTCCATGGACCTTATGCTGCAGCCATGACACCACTATATTAATCCCTCTTGTCGATGTGTATCACGTCAGTTCATCAATTATATTTCATTTTAAGCAAAAGTATTTTATCCAAATAAATCATATATTAAGTTTTCTGTTTCCCCCATAATGAATCAGCATACAGGCACATTCACATGCTAGAGATGTATTGGATATCCGCATCCGCATCCACGGATTAGCCACATTTTTTATAAATCTTCATCTGCATTGACAATTTCTTAACATCCGCATCCGCATTAGCATACAAATGACATCCGCATCAGCATTAGCATCGCAAATGACATCCGCATCTGCTTCCGTAGTTTGAGAATGCGGATATCATCCCCTGCTCAATGTTGAATAGTTCATACTCATACATTGCAGCTAAAAGTAGCTCTTTCCTTTTGTCCTTTGCTAAATTTGGCTTTTTTGTTTTATGTTGCGGAATATATGAGACTCTACACATTTCATACAGTTGATAATTTATAAGTAGCTCTGTTATTACATATATTTTTTTTAAGCATATTTGTTTTAGTATTTTCATGTCATTTACAGCAGTTGTAATCTTAAAGGCAGGTATTGCATTTTTTAGGAAACTCTCTCTCTCTCTCTCTCTCTCTCTCTCTCTCTCTCTCTCTCTCTCTCTCTCTCTCTCTCTCTCTCTCTCTCTCTCTCTCTCTCTCTCTCAAGCAAAAATTTGGCTTTGAGTTTTGTTACCCTTATCATGCAATGAGCATGAAATAACCTTGTGCAAGGAGAACTAAAACGCTCTTGTATCGCTGTTACTGTTGTACGTTCATATGAAAGTATAAATACACATACATGAATATCACTTATGTTTCTACTCTCAATTAGTTCATCAAATATTATGTGGCTGAAAATCGTTTTTGACAATAAAATATATCTAAATTATTTAGATTTACAAAGTACCCGCATCCGCAAGGGTATGGTACTCAAATATCCACATCGCATCCGCAAATCTAAAAGATTGATATCCATCAGCAAATTAAAAAAGAAAAATTTATACCCGCATCCGCGTCTGTAAATCCCATTTTCAGACATCCGATACATCTCTATCAGATGCTCATTCATCTTCTGAACACTGTTGAAAAAAGGGCGAAAATATAAGGATTGAAATCGGACTCAACCTCTGTTTGCTCTGTTTTTGTGATGTGCAGCGCGGTGTTAAAGAGGATAACTAAGGAGGACTAGACTATATATAGGAGAGCTATGAGTCATTCAACATAATTCTAGGAAATTAAAGCATTCAATTATATAATAGAATTTAGGACCCATAATGAACCAAATTCTGACAAAGTCTCCTTCATCAATACACACACACACACACATATATATATAAAAGCAACAACTTTACCTTTAATCGGGATGTTATTAAAATGATACTGAAACTAGAACCTATCTTCAATTAATGTTCTAAGGATAATTCCAACGCCGTTTAAGTTTACTGTTGAAAATCATCGTCCTCTCGCTAAGAATGCATATTGCTTAAATATGTATAAATGATGTTTGTGATCAAAACAAAAATCTTAATAGTGTTAACAATCATATATGGTAAATTTTGATGCCATCATTTTCATGCGGGAAAAATATCAGAGCAGAATCGTATTTTTCAACTACTCATAATAATGAATAATGATCGTACATGGCAGTCAAATGTTCCAGCTCAGTGAACATGAATAAACATTTACCCAAAAATGTGCAAACACACTAGACAGCAATAACTGATGATAATCTTCTGTGGGCTGCATTGGTTGCTGGTTTGAAAGTAATCAACAAACCATTCATCCGATAAACATGTAAAATGCAGAGTAAATCGCTATCATTGCTAAGTATATATATATATATATATATATATATATATATATATATATATATTATATATATAATATATATATATATATATATATATATATATATATATATATATATATATATAATATATATATATATATATATATATATATATATATATATATATAAGTCATATCACATTACCGTGATTCATATGTATACATCGAGCTACAATGTCCTTTAATATCTAATTCGCTCTCAGACGCGAACCCAAGAAGCCATTCAAATCCAGGACGTCAGTGGTGGGGTAGGTAAAAGCATCCACTGACGTCCTGGAGTTGAATGGCTTCTTGGGTTCGAGCCTGAGACTAGGCAAATCTATTATCGTGTAAAAAAATTCCCCTTCGGTTAATCATATATGAAAATATATTAATTCCGAGGTAGAGCGAATTAGATATTAAAGGACATTGTAGCTCGATGTATAAATATATATATATATATATATATATATATATATATATATATATATATATATAGTGTAGTATATATATATATATATATATATATATATATATATATATATATAGTATATATGTATGTATATATATATGTATGTATATATATATATATATATATATATATATATATATATATATAATATATATATATATATATATATATATATATATATACACATATATATATATATATATATATATATATATATGTAATATATATATATATATAGTATATATATATAGATATATCCCATATATATATATATATATGAGGTTGTAGTCCACAGGGGAATAAGAAAAGCGGAAATTCCTTTTAGCTCAATAGTTTCGGTGTCCACTGGCCCTTATCGAAAGCTGTACTATAAACACAAAGTTCATAGTACATTCAAAGTAAAATATAAGAAACATATAAATGAAAATAAGCAGTTAGATAAACAGTGGTCGTTGAAATACAAAAAGTCATTTACTGTAACAACCTTGTAATTTGAAATGATTTACTACCAATTCAAAGGTTTCAAAACACAAAACAAAGCAATTTAACTTTTCTTTCAGTGAAAAGACAATATTTAGTTTGTACTGTCCTTTAACCCGGCTTTTCACAACTATGATCCCGGAACAAAGGTAGTAGCTCGACAATGGCGCCTTATACCAAAGTATCCAGCATATCACATATAAATTGAAACAACCTTTTGATTTAAACTGATTTATAACCAGTTCATTGGTTTCATAACATAAAACAAAGCTTAAAACATAATCACAATGAAAAGTAGTCCTTGTTTATTTTGCACTGTTCTTTAATTATATGTAAAAAGAAGGGAGAGCGCCTCAGTGGCGTTGTCGGTTTGGTCTAAGCCTGCCACCTCGGTGGCCGCGAGTTCAATTCTCGTACATTCTATTGAGGGGTCAGAGATGTGTATTTCTGGTAATAGAAGATCACTCTCGACGTGGTTCGGAAGTCACGTAAAGCCGTTGGTCCCGTTGCTGAATAACCACTGGTTCCATGCAACGTAAAAACACCATACAAAAAAAAGGGGGGGATCTGTTTTAAATACCCTTGAATGATTGTCAGAATTGTTGCAGTTACTTTTGAAAATGCTTGCTCTTTCAAGTAGACGCCTCTCTACATAATTATTTTGTTTTGACAATACTCGAGAACAATTCCACAAAATAGCGTCATTACATTATTGATTAGGGGCATCTATGGCATTGCTACTATCATTTCTCCTGATGCTATATTGTCTTGACTTTTTCGCACCTCTCTTTATCACCACTCTTTAGTAATTTGTACCTCTTGATTTCAAGTACTCCTTTTGTTCTGGTTTTCCTTAGAGAGTATTTGGAACCGCTTGTTGATAGATTTCAATGAGACAAGAGGAGTAGATGGATATATAGCTGGTTCACGATTTGGTTACATCAAAAGTCAAGAGAGATTTGTCTAATTTGGAAAGGGAGGAAATGTTGCTATAAAAAGTTTGAAAATACTTGGGTAGTGATTGTCAATTAGTAAAAGACCAATCATAACATTAATGAATTGAAAAAAAAAAAAAAAAAAAAACACAGGGTTTGCTGCGATCACATGCGAGATTCGGTTCAACAATAATGATAGTGTGGCTAATTGGCTATCAGGTACATATGGATGAGATACAGGATCTGAGAGAAAGCGTAAAAGGATCTAATTTTCCTATTGTATAAATATGATTGAAGCAACTGTGGGTTTTATGACGCATAACAATATTTAGGCACAGTATGGTTGTGATGGTGATTGCAAGCCCTGAAATAGAGATGTGAATGCCAATGTGGATGATGGAAGCATAGAATTGTGTGATTCATATATGAATCTGGGATTATAGTATATAAGCAGTGACTGTAAGATGGGGCAAGAGGTAATTCATAGAGTTGGAGAAGTAATAAAGATATCACATAGGTATGTGAAACAAACTGAGACTTCAAATACTTGTGGAAGCAAAAGTGGTAATGCAATAGGGATTTGTTATGCCAGCTCCCCTTTGTGGAAATGTAGTGTGGATGTGGAGTGCCAATGATGGACATTGAATGCAAATGAAAGGAAAAAGTTTGAATCTGATGGGATGAACTATATACATAATACTCGTATATGTGATTTTAGAGGAATCTAAAGGGTTGCTATTGTGGAGAGGTATAGAACTGGTAAAACGATGAACGTAGCTTAAGGACGGAACAGTGTTGGAGTTAGTTTTTGATTGTGTGGAAAGAACAGAGGACTATAAATTGGTGAAAAATTATTATTCGGAATCTTTAGAAGATAGGAGGAGAGGAAGACCTAGAGCGTGCATCCCTAGGCATTCTTTGACTGGTTCATTAGGTATTTCGGGTCATTTTTTCCATGCAGGGTAGATGATGTACCAGGATAGCGATATTCGTTGGTTCAAATCTGAATCTGAATATGTCTGTGATTGTTGTGTTCCTTTTTTGCTGAATCCACTGCCATTAGAGGAAATGGCTTAATGTTAAAGATATATATATATATATATATAATATATATATATATATATATATATATATATATATATATATATATATATATATATATATGTATATATATACGGAGCGCTTGTCGATTCATTGGGCACAAGTACTTTCTGCTAGAGAATCGGCGGATGAATACAAACAAGATGGCGGGCGTATGTTTTGGCGCTAATTTTGAAAAGTTTTGGGAATCGGGGTTTTGGGTGGGGGAAGCCACGGACACGGAAATGAAAATGGAAATATTAGTTTTAGTTGAAAATGTGCCGAAAACGGTAAGGGGGGATGTATTGGGAAACTGGGGTTTCTTGGGTGGGGGGTTACAAAGACGACGAAAATTCACACTAGGAAATGCACGAAACGACTGTGTGGTTGACCCCCTACTTTGCATTCGTAGAGCTGTTAGCCTAAGAAAACGTTTGGGTATGAGATGCATAGAGAACAAAAACAAAAGAGACCCACGTACCTAGCTAAAAATGACCCTAACCAAACGAACCCACCTAACCCGACTTAGAACGGGTGTCCTAACACTGTTTTCGTTGGCCTACTTTGGAAAAAAAGAGAAAGAGGCGGAAATCCATCAATTGGCTGTGTGGTTGACCCCCCCTACTCAGCATTCGTACACCGAACATATGGGGTGTTAGCCTAAGCAAAGGTTTTGGCACAAGATGCATAGAAAAAAAAAAAGAGACGCACGTACCTAACTAAAAAATGACCGTAACGAAACGATCCCACCTAACCTGAGTTAGAACGGGTGGACTAACACTGTTTTCATTTGCCTACTTTGAAAAAAAAAATCTGGAGTGACTACATATCCGTGGACAATCGATTTATGTGTGCCGACATTTTTAAAGATCCTTGAATCGATCGATTTATGTGTGCTGTCAGTAAGGCCGTAGCGGAACGGTGCTTCGCGCCTTATCCGCATTTTTAAAGATTCTTGGCAGGCACGACATGTTTTGGCAAGAGGTAATGTTGCGCTGCACGCGCTAGCCACAGGGGTTACAGTAATATTCTTGGAAAGCTCGTATGTTCTGGCAAGAAAAATATGCATACACCCAAAAAACAAAAAAATGAGTTTCGCGCCTTGCCGAAATTTTTAAAGATTCTTGGCAAGCTCGTATGTTCTGGCAAGAAAAAACAAAAGTATAAAACCAGACTTACCTTTGTTGGGTTGGAAATTGGAATTGGCAGACAAGTCGGACGGGCGGAACTAAGGTTGGAAATCGGAATCGTCAGACAAGTCGGACGGCTCGAATCTTCCTGTTTTCGGGGCTGGATGGAGTGATTTTGGCAGGATCGGGCCGAATGAAATTGGGGGAACAAACACTCGTGTTTTGAACGGATCCGTTCGGGTGGAGTGATCTATCTAATTCAGTGGAACTAGACCACATTTTGACGGGTGTTGAAACTACTCTATTTAATGGATAAGCACGTTTAACTAATTCTAAAAAGGCTTTAAAAGGACAATCTACATATGAAAGGTAACACTTCTCAATGCAATACATGGAAAAATATGAACTATATAAATTTTTGACGGTACCACTTCTAGGCAAAACATTCCGTTTCAACACCCGCCATGTGGATTCTATCGTGTTTGTGTGTATGAGTTTATCGTCGGGATCAACAAAATGTAGGGAGTGATTTACGTTAAGGTGCGTTTTGAAATGCTGACTTAAAGTGTGGTATGATTTCCAACAATCTGAAATTACGGTTAACTCTGGATGTATGTTTTCAATTAAAATTGGGAGGAGTGTTTCTACAGATCTATCGGGAACAACTTGAAAGAATGTCTCCTTTGTTTCGCGATCAATCCCGCCAAGGACCCAACAACCATCGACACGTCTACCTTTATGGAATTTTCTCTTCCCAAATTTGGAGTTGTCAATTTCCACGATGTGTCCTGGCCCCCCGATTTTCCGGTTGTCCTGCACCAAAATCTCAATACAAACTTCCCAGCAGAAATTGTACCAATCGACTATGGTATGGTCAGAACCGATACACAGAGTCATCCATACATATTTCTGGGGAAGTTCGTAAATCCAGCAATGGATCAAGCCCAATATAGTCTTGTAGGATAGGTGTGACCCAGAGAAGAAGGAGCCAGTCCGAATTGCTTTCAGTTTCCGACATCGTCGAAAGTTACACCGCCACTGGAAGGTTTCGCCATGCTTGACCAGACCGAATGTGCCTTCTTCACACTTATCACACTGACCGCTAAAATCGCCAATAAGGCCACTTTTTTTTAAAGATATTAATAATGACCTTTCATCATTACATAGGAGCATCAAATCAATTAACGAGACCGAATTGGCCGCGGCAAACTGTTGATGGGTGGGATCTCACGAGGTCGCGGGAGGGCACGAGGACGAAGCCATGTCGGGAAGGACAGCAAGAAGCGACTGGGGGAGGTCGCATGGCTTTTTGGGTTGGGGTCGTGATCGGGGCACACGAGGTCATCAGCTGTTTTGTCGGTCAGCTGTTTCGGGTGGGAGGGATTTGCGGCGCAGGCAGAAGGAGTTATGAGGCCTGCCCTACGAATATGCAGACAACTCATATACATACATATAAATATATATATATAATAATATATAATTATATAAATAATATAATATATATATATATATATATATATATATTAATTATAATATATGATATAGTTAATATATATAGATATATATATTTAATTATATATATATATATATATATATATAATATATATATACTTTTTATATATATATATATATATATATATAATAATATATATAATATATATATTATATATATATATATTTAGAATTTTATATATATATATATATATATTATATAATATATATATATATGATATATATATATGATATATTATATATATTATATAATATAATATATATAGATATATATATATATATAGTATTATATATATATATATATATATATATATATATATATATATATTATTATATAATATATATATACTATATATTTATATATATATATATATATATACATATATATATATATAGATATATATATATATTTATATTAAAATTATATTATATATATATATATATATATATTATATATACTATAGATATATATATATATATATATATATATATATATAATATATATATATATATACTTACATTTTGTTTATGTACTAATGCACATGTATTTGAGTTATTTCTTAACTTTGTACTTTGCGAAAATCTAACCTTAATGTAATAAAGTACATGAATATTGGTTAACTGTCGAATAATTTGACAACTGTCACACGAAAAAGGAAAAGGAAGGGAAGAAAGGAAGACGGAAAGATTTCTCGGAACTTTCCAAGACGCTGGCAACTATTTCGGCGGTATGAGTCCATCCACTTCTTTCCTCCTTCCTCTTCGGATTGATGTGATGAAATTGACGTAAAGTTTTTGTCCTCTCTCCTTTTATGACCATTTGATCCAACCTTGCAAAAGTTTATCGGATGAGGCCTGCGAAAGAGACTGGGTATTTCCGAGAAACGAAAGGTTTATCATGAGATTGGTCTCAATTTTGTTTTATTATTTCGAGATTTATCTTTTAAAAAATGATAGGATGAAATCCAGTTTAATTCTAGCAAAAAGGGAGCTGTATGCTTGGATGTCTTTTTTACTATACTTTTTAGAACAAGATTCAATTGCATGTGTTTCCTATGTACAAACCTTACTTAAAATCTGATCTCATCGTAATATCAGAGCTGATAAACGCGTTCCCTCAACGCTATAATGCCATTGATCTTCCTCAGATGGATGGTGTTTCTTCATAATAGAAAGAAGAAAACCATTAAACCATTAGATTAATAAAATGCTATTACCCCAAGAAAATTCGTGCTTACGGTATAAAAGATGACTGAATAATATTAACGTAATATGCAAATGCAATGATATTTTGTCAAGAAATTAAACAGGAATTCATTATAATTGGACAGCCTTACTATGTCTCATTATCTTTTTCTTTCTTTTCATCCGCTATATTCCCTTTCATTGCAGATCGCAATAGAGGACAAACAAATTTTTGGGGAATCAGTCTTTAAAGCTTTCAACACTGACAAGCAACTTCTTTGTACTGTTGAAAAACAAGTTTCTTTATAATGATCCTATATTGGCAGTTTTTCTCGGTGTCTTTCGGGATATCCAAACTTTAGATCCTATTAATATCAAGTTTTTTTAAGCATGACTATATAATGTAACAGTCTATAGCTTTTAAGTGACGTCTATAAGTACCAAATTCTGGCCGGGGAAATTGTATATATATGTCAGTGAGTAGATGTGTTTGCAGTTTACAATTTTATATACATTCAGAAAGGTCTCATGAAGTCTGGAATATAAAATGTTATAATAATACTAATGAGAGAGAGAAGAGAAGAGACGAGAGAGAGAGAGAGAGGAGAGAGAGAGACTGAATCATGAACAAGTCATTCAGTAGGATTACCAGAGACCTTAAACTAAGTTCACACATTCACGTATCAAGCCCACGCATATTCACGCATCTAAAACGTGGCTAAACGGGTGGTTTGTCGGCGCGATCAAGTGGATACTTGTCACTGGCCGATGGTCTTAAGTCAACATAGCGACACCACACCGTAAAAAGCCTACGCAACCCGCAAAGACTGACTGGACGCTTTCGCTAATTGCCACGACAATAGGCTACACCCCCACAAGTAGTGCGTGGCCGGCAGAGCAAGTAACACCCACGTAAATATACCATGTGTGTGTAACGACCTCACACGACGTCCTCACGTTAATTCAACGTACGTCGGCGGGTGTACGTTAGGTACAAAAAGGCCGAGCTGCACACGTGTGATTTCAGTTCCATTCACCGCCTACAGGAAGTATATTTATTAAATATATTAATTTATTTACGCATTTCTTTGTTTATCAATATAATTATTCTTTTTTGTCGTCAGACCAATTAAGACCACCACAAATAATTAGCGAAATAGAATCATTACTACCAATACATTTTCAGTAATTAGTTAAATACCTCCATTGCCTTCTATTCCAGCTATGCTATAATAATAATAATAATAATAATAATAATAATAATAATAATAATAATAATAATAATAATACCTTTCAGTGGTAACGACCCCGTCTGCAAATGCCCCAAATAATTTCCGGTCAATTCGTACCTGACGTAACATACGCCCAATGAGAGAGAGAGTAATCCCAGTCACTCACTAAACAACAAACAAAGCAGACAGTGAAGGTAATAACGTAATCTTTTATTTAAATTCAGAGAGCAACTTCATTTCAGACGTAAAACCGAAGAAATTATATCTTATTTTGCATATGTCTTATTTGTTATTATTCTCAGAACATTTTGGTACTGATATTTTTTTGAGTTCATTGAATAATTGTTATAGTTTGATTTTGTTATTTTGCATATTCATTTTTATTCATTTTCCTTGAAGATAAGTTATTTTCAACTATATAGTTGTTTGCATATGTCTTATTTGTGTTATTATTCTGATAGTGCTGCTGTCTGTCTGGTAGAGGAAATGATGCCGCATACCCACCACTTGGCGTTTCATACACCCGACTCAGCGGGATTCAATCATAGATGGGTCTCAGGGAAGCAGCACTATTGCTCCGTATGTTCCCGACCCACGTGGGGACCCAAGCTGTGCTTGGTGGGATCGGAACCACAGTGGGGGACCACATGTAATTTTCCAGAAGGCATGCCAACCACGGCACGGATGCACCACACTGTGCGTCTGGAGCATACGCGGCTCCCACGCATGCTGGGATGGTTCGTAGCAACCTCCCGACTCCGCCCCGAATGCACACGATCATAAATACAGATTTCGGGATATTTTCGTTGTATTTTCGTAAGCAGTTTCCAACTACCAATTTCTTTTCATGCGTGACTTGATACGTGAATGCGTGAACATGGCTTAATTGCATAATGTCCGCGTTTCTGGTAGAATATTGCTAGAGTCGGGTTTGTCTGGTATATACCTTCCTTTCTTGACCAATAGTAGGCAGTAGATTATGTGTCAATTATTCCTTCATTGTTTTTCTTACAATCGTCTTTACTTCATTCTCTATATCAAATACATCATCCACACGTGAGTCATCTTTTCTAATACGTTAAATGGTAATGTTCCTAAAATTATTGACCACCTGATGAGGTTTTTTGTAGTGCTTCATGGTAATTACTTGTTGACCTGCTGCATCTATTGATGTCCAAAATGAGGTAAAAGATACATATCCCCACCCGTTCAACCAATTCTACATCTGTGGACTCATTTTAACGCAATTTCTATAATCTGTTTTCCAAGTCCACATTAATTTTGTCAGATTCATGACTGAATCTGTCTCTCCTACCGTTGAGGGAATTCTCCTGAAGTATTCTCACGGTGCTTCCCAAGTCTCAAGTCTCTGATAGGTTTCGGAGTCGACGTGCGAATCTAAATCAGCTGAAGACAGGCCTAAACATTTCTTCGCCTCCTTTGATTTGTCTTCATTGTTCCAAAGACTTTAAATGGGTGTCAACCTGTTCGATCCAGGGCTCTAAATTATAGGTATCTCTGCCATCTTTCATTCCGAAATAGTGAATTATAGCAGCCTGAGGTTATCCCACGTTTAACCCCAGTATTTTGAGTTTCTGCTATAGTTAAGTTATGGATTTGGATCCTTGAAACTAATGGGTTTAAAACAGTTAATCTTCGTGTATTACGTCCCGGTATATATAGAATTTCAAATAGATAGTAGCAAACCAATAGATCCAACTTAGTAAAAATAAAATCAAAAGAAGAGTTATGTTACCACAAACAACGAAAAAAAGTCAATTGGCATTGAAAAATACAAATTAAGTACTACCAAGAAAATAAAACTAATTTTTTAAATGAAATATACCACAAATTTTATTCATCACTACAAGGTAGTAAAATAGTAATTTTCGACAACTAAAAGGGGATAGTTATAGTTTGTGATATTCCAACTAATTTTCATGAAGTAAATTGTTCCATAAGTAATTAGTAAGTTTGGAGTTGATCCTTACTTAATTTGTAAACATCTTCACTTTATCTAATTATTAGCAATTGCAAAGAACTGGCAGAGATATATGATTTCCATTACATGACAAAAGAAAGATTACATTCAATTAGACTTGCAAGACTGAAACATTATTAATTTTATCTTCAATAATCTACGGTTACTGTGTACTCCTTTTTTGTAATACCATCTGTGCCTATATCCTGGGGCATCATTTAGGTTGCAAAAAGTCAATTTAACAAAGATTGTGGTAGTTTTCGCCAAGTTCTTTTCTACTCAAAAATATTATGCCATGATTTAATAAAATTTTACATGCTTGCTGTTATAGACTTTCGCATAAAGTGCAAAACTGACATGCATATCGATTATTGATGAATTAACATAACTACCAGTAACGAGTAAGAGTTACTAATATTAAAATAATTTTGTTTAGAAAATGTATCGTTTCCTTCTCTGTTTTCCCAAAACTTTTACAAGGTTAATAATTTACGTGGAGTTTACCGTGGCTGTTTTAACATTTTGTTTCATCCATTCTTACGTTCTCAACATATTTTGAGAGCTTGAAGACACACGCACGCACAAGACGGGTGGGTAAGCATTATCTACATCCAGTAACTTAGGTAGTGACATAAAGTGTAAGAATGAACACAAATAAAGAGACGGGGCATTGGACTTCTTCAGTGGTGAGGAAAGTTAAGGTCTGTAATAAGTATTGATAGTCCATGGGCCAGAAACCTAGAAGCGCCCAACGCCCGCCCTGCCCCTCCACTTCTTTATACCTGCCCCATTTTTTACGGTTACTTTGATGTCTATGCTTCAAGCAATATCTGGTTGCTAGTACCTGTAAACAGCTATTAAGGATGGCTATTGGCCAACAAGGAGAGTAATAAATACAATACCATTTTTCAACCAGCAGTAGAGTTATTAATGTATTCCAACTATTTTTAGGATGCAGATTTGGCTGAAATTTTTATATAGGACCTTCAAGATCATTTAATATGTCAAAAACCTGTAATAGATGCAAGACATTAATTGAAATAATAAAAATAAGTACAAACTTTTGGTATTGCTACATTATTTGATCACCGTTATGTTCAGGTTCATTAAACTGTTCATCTTCATGGCTAAAAACTGGTGGTTCAAACTCTTCAGCTTCTGTCATCATCCTCGAAGTTGGGGGGTTAGTGACGAGAATTAACACCTAGTCACATGGCATCATTTCTGAATGCGTCCACTGGAACTTCAGTCCTTCTGCTCCCTGAACCCAGCCATGTAGAATGGTAACTAATAGGTGATGGTAAGGTTACAGTGACCCCATCCAGATTGCAGCTTGGTAGTTACAGTGCCTGATGTGAATGAAGACTTGAGTGGCATGGAGGCAAAAGGCTGACGTCCACACCTATAATAGTGCCCAGTACACCTTTCTTTGCTGTAAACCACAGAATAAGATTTTGATATCGGCAACTGTTGATAGTTGGGTGGCATTTTTTGGTTGGGTTGAATCTATACATTGTGCATCAACCACGTCATTTGGCTCCTCTAGCTCCGAAAGTTTCTTAAAGGCATTTATATAACGATATTCTTTCAGGATAATTGTCAATGGATGGGCCTTCACTTTTCTCATAAAGATCCAGTGAACACATGTAGGCCCAGTAGTGCTTTGCTGACATCTGAAGGATGCAGACAGGTTTCAATTGAAACTTATTATTCCTGTACCAGAGCTTTTTGCATGCTTGTTATATGTCTGTTCACCTGTCAGATCCATTACGACTGGAAGGACAGATGATCAATTGATGCTTATTGCAGACTCCTTAGTTTTGAGTTGATGTTAATGAGCTCCCAATAGTGATAAGTACCATACCTTAAAAATAATGATAAGATGAAAAAGTTTAAGAAAATTTAGATTTTTCATGAAACTAATATGAGATTATGCATATTAACCAGGTAAAACTATATACATATTAACCAGGAAAAACTGAGGTTTGAGCTATTCACCTTGCATAATTTAGATGGTCCATGTTGAAGTAATGCACATTTGCGTAGGGAGCTGCTGTGGAGGTCCAAGTAATTTTCAGCATTGCCTTGGAGGAACTGCAGGCAAACTAATATCTTGTCCATGAAATATATCCAAGCAATGCCAGTCTTGCTCAGCTCCCCACGTCTGACATCCTCTTCAGAGTCCTTGATACTGTCAAGCAGTTTGATAGCCTGTGGCTGGCTTAAAGTTGCCTACAATTTTTCATATACTTGGTCTTTGGCAAGATTTTCCAGCAGCTTGACAGTTTCCATTGGAATTTTGCCTCGACAAATTTTATATCACTCGAGTAGTAGTCGTTCAAGTGCTTCAAACAAAGTTTTGAGTACATAACGACAATGGTTATAGTGTTTGCCCCTCAGCACCTTGCTGATAGAGCCACTGGCACATAACTCGGACTGGATAATGATCTGTTCAACACTACCTCCTTCCACAAATTTTCAAACAGATCTCCAATTGGCAGTGATGGTGTGAAAAGCACCTGTCTGACGAATGTTTTGGGGAATTTCTCAGGATATTGCCATATGATAGCATAGCTGCTCCAAATCAACACCCAATGGTCCAAAACTGTCCCACTGCCCAATCATATCTTATACTGCGCTGGTCTCTGTGATAGGGGCTGGTATAGATATGGCAGCCAGTCTTTCCTCCAAGGAACAGTCTGAGGTAAGTCTTGCTGCTGCTGAATAGAAATTTTCCCTGTCAAAATCCTCATAAGGTCTGAATCATGAACTCAGACTACTGCCGACATATCTGCCTTGTACTCTAGAGATATACTAAGGTTTGGAAGGGCTTGCTTTTTCCTCACATATCATGGGGGAAGTTCACTTATTACATACTTCACAGACCTCATTTTGTAAGTAGTTGATCTTGTTGGCATTTCGGCATGATGTTTTACATCATCACTGTCATTATTGGTACTGCCAGTGATAAGTTTTTCTTGATAGGGAAAACCATGAGTGGAGTCAATTGTCCCTTTCGCAGATGATGTCTCTTCCTGGAGGCCAAAGTTATAAAACCAAAAATGAATGAGAAAAGTAATTTCTTTGTCGATGTTTGGAGGTAAGGGACTACGGTTATCTTTGACCAGGATGAACACTGCGGTCAAAGCATCAAGAACTCTTGAGTATGATAAGCAATGACCAAACCAATTAAGCAATGTGATAATTTCTGCTTTGCCAGTAGGATGCCAGCATGCTATGGCCAGAAATCAGTCCTTGGAGGTAATCCATTGTCCGTTTGTGACTGCATACATATCATAGCACAATGACTCACTGATGCGTCCATTGGTTTTTACAGAAATCAAACACTTGATGAAATACTGTAGTAGTGCTGGAGGGGGAGTGAGATTTCTCATCACCTTGCCTGGAGGAGGGGTCTAAGGAAGTTCATCTGAAGACCTGAGAGAAGAGAAATTGCTAAACAAATAATATCAGCTGCTTCCTTCAGTAGTCTAGAGTCAGAATCAGAAACTTCAAAGGTAATCTCTGCAGCTTGACCAAGTTCACTGTGATAGGTCACCAAAACTGAATCTTCAACCCAAAGTGTTTAACCAATTCGTCTTTCAGTTTATCTATCTTGTACTCACTGCTGTAGACCTTTCTATGATTTTCAAACATACATGAGATATTTATCTTTCGGCATCATTATCTTTTCAACGTTGGTCACTGCATGATTGAGTCCTCCACATATTTACAGATATATCTAAACACTTTCTCGTGACCATTTTGCATGGTCTTATCAACCCCTAAACGCCGACTGGACGTATTTTACGTCGAGATAAATTGTCTGTCGGGTGCCGACTGGACGTATTTTACGTCGACATACGAAAGTTTTTTTTAAAATTCGCGGAAAAATACTTATAGGCCTACCAGCCTAAAACTTTTGAATCACGCGCCTTGGGGAATGCTGGGAGTTCGCGGATCAAGGCCTTGTTTTGTTTTGAAGCGTGACCCAGGTGCGCATGCGCGATATCCCTTCTTCTCGCTCCAGCCAGCATCAGTAGCGCACCATCCGAGAGCGATCTTTTGTGAAAAGCGTGTTTTTCTGGACTTGTGCGAGACTTTGAGCATTTGTATTGCTACAGGACATTCCTAGATATGTCTCAACGACGTGTGAACCGTGAAAGGCGCGTTTTACCCGTCGGAAGGGATCGTGTAAGGCGAGTTTTGGACCTGGATGCTGGCGAGGGGCCAAGCACCCAGCATGACCCCGCGCCTCAAGGCCGTTCTGTGCGGCCACGTGTGGCTGAAAGTGTTTCGGGAACACATCGTATGCCTTTGGTTACCCCTAGGAAGCATGTGGGCGTCCTTAGGGGCATTCGTAGGCATTTGGGAGGCCTCCAACCAAGGGACATAGACGAATATCTTTCGGAGCTTGATCGGGAACATGTCGCAAGTCCTCATTTTGATGGCGGATGGTCATCGAGTGATGAGGACATCAGTCCCGATGAAAGTGAGGATGAATATTTGCCCCCAATGTCCGTTCGAGGCTCACATCCCGAAAGTGAGCTCGAATTCAGTGCATACGAGGGGGAATCTGAGGAGGAGGGGGAGGGTGGGGATACGGGCTCAAGTTTTATCGCAGAGGACGATACAGAAAGTGAGGGCCTAAGTGAGGGTGATGGGCCAACGGGGGGGATAAGTGTGCATCGTGCCGCACACGTGCGCGTGCGCGCGCACAGGGGCACGTAGAAGGTCGGCTCGTCGCGCCAGCCAAGGTGAAGGTCGGTCGTCGGAGAGTGACGAGGGGTGGACGGAGGACCCCACCCCTCCTAACATGCACCCCTTCACGGCAACCCCTGGGATGACCGTACCAGTACCCCTGACTGTTTTGGGGTTCATCCAGCTTTTCCTGATGCGGGAATTGCTGGAATACCTGGTACACGAGACGGTGGACTACGCTCGGTACTGCCGGTATGAGCTGAAGACGACCTTGTCGTATTACTGGCGGGTTGCAACCTCATTGACATGGCACATTTTTTGGGGCTCCACATTTATTTTGGTTTGACACCTGCTGTCGACGTCAGGCAATATTGGAGGAGAAATTATTTTTTATGTATGCCGAATGTGCCTGGCGTTATGTCCCGTGATAATTTCCTGGCGATGGACAGGTACTTCAACGCCTTCAACCGAAGAGCCATACCCCGGAATAACAGTGATCGCCTCATTTTAGTGCGTACAGTGTTGGATTATATCCGTGAGCGGTGTAGTAATCTCGTGATTCCTGGAAAGAACCTGTCTTTGGATGAGGGGATGATGCCTTACAAAGGACGTCTTAGTATAAAAGTGTATAACCCCAAGAAGCCAAAGAAATATGGTGTGAAATTCTTTCTCATTACCGAGGCCAACACTGGATACGTTGTGGACTTTTCAGTGTATACCGGGGTCTTCTCCACGCTGCGTGACACTGTATTCAACCTTGTGGGACGTTTCCGTAACCAGGGATATCACCTGTTTATGGATAATTATTATAACTCGGTATCCCTGGCCCAGGAACTGTATGAAGCAGGTGTTCACGTCAGTGGTACCCTTCGGTTGGTGCGTGGGGCCCCGAATGTCCTCAAGAGGTTCGCTAGTCATCCGCAACACCTGGCAAGAGGAGAGACAGAGTGGCGGCGGAAGGGCGCTGTCTTCGTCATCTGTTGGAAGGGTGTCCGACTTGTCCCCATGATTACGACGAGTCATGAACCCATCCAAGAAGAGATCGTACAGCGGAAGAAGACACGTCGACAGGGCCGAGTTGTGTTTGAGGAGTTTCGTACCGAGCGGCCTACTGTCATTGGGCACTACAACAGGCACATGGAGGAGTTGATCTCTTTGATCAGCTCATCCAGTACTATCCCTTCGCCAGGAGAACCAGAAGGTGGACACAGAAGCTCCTCAAATACATCCTTCAGTTGGCCCTCCAAAATGCCTACATACTGTACTGTGGGTACCGCGGTGACAATCTTCCGAGGTTGACCCACATACAGTTCCTAGAGGTAGCCGGGAATGCCCTCATCAACTTCGATCCCGATGAGTGGCCTTCCATAACTGACCCCCTGCCCCGAGCTGCAGATCTGCCCCTAGAGGAAAGGGCAGATAGGAAGGGCCAACTTCGCTTCGACCTGCCGCCGCCCCTGCTGACGACGCTCCTGCTGACGACGCCCTGCTGACGACGAACTGCTGCTGGCGCGCCGCCCCTGCTGACGACCGCCCCTGCTGCCGCCGCCCCTGCTGACGACGCCCCTGCTGCCGCCGCCCTTGCTGACGACGCCCCTCTTGCTGCCGGCCCCGCCACACCCCTGCTGACGACGCCCCTCTTGCTGCCAGCCCCGCCATCACGGCTTCTCGTCGGGTAGTGGACCCTGCGTGTCGGCTGCAGCCAGGGGAAGGAACACATACTGGAGGCCTTAGAAGGGCGAAGGCAGAAACGGTGCCGGGTGTGCCATATGAATGGCAGAAGGAGAGACACCCGGTTCTTCTGTCGTCTCTGCAAAGTTGCTCTTTGCAGGATAGGGGAGTGTGACCGAAAGTACCAAACTAAGGTCATGTATTGGAGCGCGCCCCCTAAACCGACAGCGGAGGGCGCACGGGGCCGCCGGGTCCATCAGCAGTAAGGGCACGCGTCTCCCTCCTCCACTGTACCTCCGTCATGTCGAGTGGAAAAAAATGCAAGACTCTTCAATGGAGGAGGGAGAAAACAAGAATAGAACGAAGAGTCAGGATTACGAGTGAGTATTCTGCATTTATTTTATATTTAGTTTTATATTTATTACAATTTTTTATATATCTGAATGTGTGCATGATAAAATAATAATAAGACATTTCATTGTATGCGAAAAGAGAAGTGTCACCTGCATTCCTTTTATTTATGTATTGGTACCAGAATCGAAGAATGTAATATATATATTTTACGTATAAAAAAAATTATATATATATATATATATATATATATATATATATATATATATATATATATCTATATATATATATATATATATATATATATATATATATATATATATATATATATATATATATATATATATATATATATATATATATATATATATATATATATATATATATGGGGGGGTAAGCAAATTACTTACAGTCTAGTAATATTCAATCATTTACCTTCACTTTAAAACAAATTGCAAGTCTCTAGAACATATCTCGATTTATGGTGAATATTTGAAAAAAATATTTTTATTCCCTCCGCGCGCCGATTCTCGGCCGAAAATATCCGAAACGCGTAGGTCACATTCTCCTAATATTTGTGCCTTTTCATATTGTGTGCGACGCTTATTATATTTTTATATATGGAAATGTGCGCAAAAACATGCATAATATAACAAAAAATTTTGGAAGGTTGTAGCATTTATCATTTTTGAAATATTTGCATATAAAGTACGATAAGTACGAAAAAAAACTACGATCGGTCAACTTTGACTCAACCGAAAAGGTCAAAAAACGCTTTTTATAACAT
>NC_087206.1:97136324-97138824 GCF_015104395.2 Macrobrachium nipponense | reverse complement strand
CCAACTTACCTTGAATAACACAAAATATCAAAAGGGAAGTAATTTGGTATACTCTGAGGTTTAAGAATCTGAGTTTTTAAAATTGTATCGTAAGAATGGTTAGCATAACTGGGACAAAATACAACAGTCCCTCACTACAAGATTAAACAATCAAAGCGTTGGGTTTCCTTGAAGGGAACCCAATAGTAACCCACTTAAAAGGGTGCTGTAAAGAGAAAGTGTAATGGGGAAGCCAATATACCATTCAACTGATGCTCAGAAACCACAGCTGACTAATACCTAATATGTAATTGAAATCACCTATAATTACTTCTCTGGACAGAGACTTCTGAATAAGGAATTGGGGAGTTGCACAGAGGGAGAATGCTGAGGTGTATTATGGGAATATCGTTGCGTGAGAGATTGGAAAATGAAATAAGAAGGGCAGCCTTAGTAAAGATTTCAAAAGTAATATGAGAGTCACAGTTGAGGTGGTATGGACATGTGTTAAGTGAAAAAAGATGTGGAGAGAAAAGTTTTGGTGGAGGATAATGAATTTGATAGAAGGCAGTGGAAAAAGTGCATCAGGTGCCTGGAAATGAACTCGATTCTGATAATTCACAATTTAACAATTTATGGTACACTTCACTTAGATACTTTTCAACTAGAAACAGCACAAATAAAAAGGGCAGTACAGGTCTCATTGCAGGTATATCGCACAATGAAAAGGAAACAGAAAAATAGTAACAGGCTAACATTATTGTGACTGACTAAAATCTTAAAACTTGGAACTTTACCATCATCAGGAGAGTTGTTCCTCGTACTGCAGGGGCCAAGTGAATTAACTCACTATAAAAAATATACTAGACCCACAGTAGTCATATGCCTAAGATGGAACAGTTGAATAGAGCAAAGGGGAAGGACAGTGTTTCTGGAGATACATCCAACCGATTTTGAAAGCGAGCCCGCCATTTCAAAAACTCTTGTAACCTCTAGAGATTATGAGGCTCTTGCATCCATATGGCGGTAGGGTGCATCTTACCCGGGCATGGCGACCTCGTGGCCTACGTTCCAAGATGGCGGCGCCCACATGATCGTTCCTCTACCATTCTGCTAGCTTGCTTGCTTCGAGCATGGATTATCATTTTCCCGGGGTCTGTGGCTGGAATTAAAGTCCGTCAGCTGTCAACTCGAAAAAGGAAAGAGGATTAAAGTAGGTTCCCCAGAGAGAGAGGAGAGACGAGAGATGAGAGAGACGAGAGAGAGAGTTGCATGCTTTAATCAAAAAGAGAAGAATTAATTTTATTCTTTTTTCTTTTATGTTAAAATACTAAAGGCCGGAGAATTTGCTTGAAAAAAGGGTTTATCCTTAGCGATATATATATATATATATAGTATATATATATATATATATATATATATATATATATATATATATATATATATATATATATATATATATATATAGTATGTATGTATATGTATATATATATATATATCATATATATAATATATATATATATATCTATATATATATATATATATATATATATATATATATATGTTTGTGTGTGGCGTCTTGCTCTCGAAAATAATTGTATTGCTTAAAAATATGGGCTGAAATGTGAATAACCGAGCTAACAATAGTAATGCTGCCAGGCATAACTTATTTTTATTATTATTATTATTATTATTATTATTATTATTATTATTATTATTATTATTATTATTATTATTATTATTTTCAGAAATATTGAAAAGAAACTGAGGATAAAAAATAATCAAGAACAAATTGTCACCATTCAGAACTGGGTGTAGTTTATAAAAAGCCAAATTATTTCGTGTTATTCCGATAGCGAAAATGCAATATTGGGTGATTGAGCCATTGATTAATATTCAGGGAGTATAATAATTGTTTGATGTCAAAACCATCATAATTGTTATTTTATGATATTTTTTTTTTTCAAAATCTGCATTTGACAGTTTCAAAACTCTTGATATTTTAAAGTCGATGTGATGTACACAGTGAATAGTCGAATTAGAAGTAGATGTTCACTGGACACATGATTTAGAAAGGTTAAGATATTTTCATCTCCGGCTTTTGGAGTCATATTCGGAATAGAGACGCTGAATGAGAAATGAGAGAGAATATTCTATATCCAGGGGAATTGATTTGCATTTCCCAGCTGGACTCATGATGGTCACTGTAGTGGTCATTAGCCAGTCTATTTTGACATTCAACGGATTAACAGCTTGGCATCCGTTATTTTCCGTTAGAGAATAGGAGTATGAAGCGCTATATCGCTGTTAGTTACTTGGGTTCTGTTTTAACTTAAAATTGTTCTCACCAGCGCAAATATTCGGGAAAATTTAGGTGAAGATCTTGCACGGATAAGCTTGCGCCGATTCATCGAGTTTCAAGCCATCGGTGAATGATGTTTAAAGGACAATGATATATCTTTTAATGCACATCTTTCCTTTACTCTATAAACAACAATCTTCTAGGTAGCAACGACAGTTA
>NC_087206.1:97081918-97135824 GCF_015104395.2 Macrobrachium nipponense | reverse complement strand
TCATATTTCTCCCGCCAGATTGGCGCTGTAACCCTGGAACATGCATTGTAAACCCGGAAATAATTTTTGATGAATACAATTGAAAAGCGTCGTAACCTGGAATGTCATAAGCCGAACCCATCGTAAGCCGGGGACTGCCTGCCAGTCACCTCCATCGTATCAAAGGATATTAAGGCCCTTCCTGGTAATTCCTCTTCATCACTATCTAAAAGCTCTTCATGGGTCGTCCTCTGCTTTCCTCCTTACCCTTCCGAATTAAACAAACTGACAGGTAGACACATCGACCCATATATACATTCATTATGTTAACATTAAGCGTATGCAGTATATTTGTAACAATGTTTGTTTATTACTGTAAGTTGAAAAACCTGGGAATTGACTCCAGTAATATATGGAATTCGGCAATAAGAGAAAAAATTGCCAAAAACTTCTTTCTTGTTATAATAGAGAGACCGAGAGAAAAATAGGACAGAATTTCAAAGTGGCAGTTGCACACACCTTAACAAATGCATGCTGAATATCGCACTGAAAAATGTCACTCGACTGAATTATTATTCCATAAATGTCAGTTCGCATTTGAAACTTTATTCTCAAATAGTTCCCTTTCAGAACTTCCGTACAGGCGACTGCTTTCAAATGATTGATTTAGATTAATAAAAAAAACACATTAATGTCCTTTAAAAAGCTTGATTACATGCTTTAAAGATAAAAACTTTATGTAATCACCCATTTCCCTTGAGTTGCCGTATGTAGGTTGTTTTTAAATCAAGTATATCAATAGTTTCAGAACCGGTAAAAAACTCTATGAATTTTTATAACGCAGCGTATGTTTTCTACGGTTATGATATTGATTACCTTATATGTTTTTTTTTTAATGAAGTAATGATTTTTCCTACTCCAATAAAAGATACAGGGGCTCCTATACCAACAATTTGTGGATTCGTCTGTTAATGATATAATGTTAGAGGTCATGCAACTGAGTATAGATACTGTACTGAATAGTAACTGGACTCAATGGTAACTTATGATTATGGTCGTCGTGATGCTGATTTTGTAACTGTTCTATTTGCTCGGGCCAATATAAGGTCAGAAAGGCGGAAGTAAAGCAAATGGAGTGTCTTCACTACCAACAGAATATAGGTCTGCCATGGAGTAATAGGTTGATATACACGAAGCAGACTAGTTTTATTAAGAAGAATTTTTGGTTAAAATTGTCCTGGATATTTTGTTTATTAGCAAATCATTAGTACAGACAAACACCCAAGCATTTGTATCAACGACATTTTTAATCAATTTTTTGACATATTCCAAAGACCAACAAGGTATGATGGAGGTTGTATTATGCTTGTAATTCCTATGCACCGTGGATTCAATTCAACAACTTTTGGGTTGTAAACTTATCCTTTCATTCGATTGCCTTAACACATATACTCACATGAAAAGTTTTTCTAATGATATTATGTATGTATATAATATATATATCATATATATATATATATATATATATATTATAATATTATATATATATATATATATTATATATATATATATATATAATATATATATATATATGTTAGATAAAAGAGGGCTATAATTAATTATATGTTTAATATGCCATTGTGATGTGATGTGCTGTGACTTTTTTAGAATGTGCAGATTCATTGTTTTTAACTTCCCATGGAGACAGAGTCCGAGCGAGAACAACCTTAAGAAAGCTGATAAATCTTTTTCCTGGATGGTGTGCCGCTAAGATGCTTACTTAAGCAGGTCAGTGTTCGTTCTGTGGGTTCGTGAGGGCTTCTTCAAGGTGCCTTTGAAAACTGGCTGTGACCAGTTAATTGGGGCGTTGACAAAAGAGTGTGAATTCATCTGTACATGTACAAGCTATGTCCGTTGATAACGGCGAGGTTTAGGCAGAATGGAGGAGACGGCTGACTTGGGGAGAAAGAGCCTGAATGGCTCTATAATGTATTTATGTTTAAGTGATTTTCCAAGCTGTATTGGGTAAATGTTATTATGATTTAGCCAAAGGGATGGCTTGTTTTGATATCTTATAAAGATCTTCTATTTCATTTAATCTTTTGACTTTGTCTTCACGATTGTTTGTGCTTACTAGTGTGTTCTCCTGTCTTTTAAACAGGCGGTTTTAGAGTGTGAGGGGGCCGAGTGTCCTAGTGAGGGGGGGTGAGTGTCCTAGTGAGGGGACTGTATTTTGGAGAAGAGATAATTGGTGTGACTAATTACTGATTAAGACGTTTAAATACCGGGGGGTTATCTGAGTTAGTTTTCTGTGAGACTTGAACTATTATCATTTCATTAATGATCCTGTAAGAACATGAATTATTCACTAGTACTTTACTTCGAATAAATGTATATATTTTTGTAACTCCTACTAATTTAATGACCTAATGGAATGAGAGAGAGAGAGAGAGAGAGAGAGAGAGAGAGAGAGAGAGAGAGAGAGAGAGAGAGAGGGCTTTTGCCAGTGATCGCTTAGAGAGATAGAGAGAAGGGACTGAGGATAACCAGTTCACATAACGCACTGGCCAAACGCATACCAAATATGAAAACAGCAGTGGGGGGGCGACGCCCTCGCTGTTAATAGTGGTGGCAGCGGTGGTTGAACGATAAAGCCTTTTGTGAGATTGTGGAAAATTGTTAAATTTCAGTGCTAGGTGAGAGGGAATGAGAAATATTCGTCCGTTAGCTGTGGTAATGAGGCGGGGAGAATTGAACTGGACTCAGCATTTTGCCCAGGGCATGATCCTTGAGGGGTTGGGCACAGCCAGTTAGAGCTGAGATCTTGTGAGTGCATTCCCGAGACGTCTACGTGTGTGTGTTAGCGTGTTTATAATTGAGCAGATTCCGGGTTTTCTTTCATTGTGATGCGGTGAGGGTTTTCTTTCATTGTGAAACGGTGAGTGTTACAAAATGTGTTTTTTGAGTCCTTGTTTTTTTCTTCAATCATTTTGTGAGTTGTGGGATTGGTTTAGGATACCACATTTTTTTTCCCATAGGCACAGAAAGTAATGTGTTTTTTTTATTGGTGCATGTTTAGAAGTGACGCATTCGTCTTTGTGTTGATATATATGTGTGTATGAATGGTTTTTCATACGTGCAAAACTGTGCTTGAATTGCATTTTTTTGCTTGGAGACAAAGAGCGCCCTCTCGTTCTTACGCGGTCAGCGTAATTTCTGCTGACCAACCCAGATGGGTATTGCAAGGGGAGGGTAGTAGTGATCTGCCTCGGGGTACTCAAACACTATTCAGGGGGTGTTCTAATGCTTCGAGGAGGGTGAAATTATTATTATTATTTTTTTTTTTTAGTGGGGGTGAATTCCTTCTTTTTTTCTCTTGTGTTGGGGTGTTGGGGGAAGAATTTGCCCTTGCTAATGGAAATTTCCAATGCCACAGGACATCAGCTGATAATGATTGGTTGATGGTGTGAGATGCCCGTAGGTTTTTTTTTAGAAAGAGACTTTCTTTCTCTTGAGTGAAGAGAAAAGGCAATGACGTACATATGGGATGTGGTGTAAGTTTTCCTTATGCTTTGGAAGGCACAATTATAATGGGGACACGGAGATTATTATTTTTTTTAATGGAGATTTATTTGTGTTGGAGAGATTACTTTTAAAATGGTGCTAAATGTTGATGAGTGATGATGATTGCTGACTGATGTTGTCAGGTGGTGTCGCCATTGGTGGTGGATGGGTGCCTCATGTTGTATTTGGTGTATACTAGGGAAATGGTGTTGATTGTGGAGTGTGGCAATATTGGTGTATACTGGGGGATTGGCAATATTAATGCCCTGGAACTTGAGATATTTGCTGGAGAATTATTACTAATGGAGAATTATTATTATTACTTTTGAGAATATTTTACGAGAGTTACTTAAGTAGAATTATCATTATTTGAGATATTTCATGGAGATTATTTTATAATTATTACAGATAATTATATTATGGAGAATTATTACGAGGAATTATGGGAGAAATTTTGTGGTTAATTATTTATTGAGTTTCTGTGACTTTGGAGAATATGTCAGTAGTTCATGGGTGATGAATCTGGCTGAATTTTGGTGAATTGTGCTGAATTTTGCTGAACTTTTGTATTTTATGCTGAATTTTTTGGTGAATGGGCAAGCATTAACATTGGTGAGGTTTATATACTAATACTGTGATTTTTTTATATACTAACGTGGGTGTTGTAATGCTATCAAGGGGGGTGTTGTTTTTTTGTGGATATGGGAGGACACTAACGACACATTTTTTTTGTTTTTCTTTTTTATGAGTTCAGCAGAATATTGCTTGAACATCTACATGAGTCACGGGGATAGTTAACAGTGCCGTTGATTTTTCTTTTTTCCTTTTCTGGAAGTTAACCATCGCTGAAAAAAAAAAAAAAAAAAAACTGACGTAAGTTTTTTTTTTTATTATGGTGAATTTGAATTTATTTTTCTCTCCAGTTTGTGAGAATTTTTTAATGTCTCAGTTCGTGACTTAGAGTCATTGTTCAGGAACGTGTTTATGATTTCAGCTGTTTGATGCTGCAGAGAGAATTATGGGAGAGTTTTTGCATTTTTTGAAAGCGTACGAAAATGGCACTACATTTTTTTTTTTCCTGGGATATTTGTGTTACAGAAACTGTGGGTTTCTTGCACAATACCTTTGTTGTATTTGTGACAACTTTGCCAGAGATAAGAAACTTGGCTAAGTTTCTAGTGGCCTATGTCGTAGTGCATATGGAGAAGTCTTTGCTTAGACACTTTGAATTTGGAGTTCTGTTTTAATGAGTTGTGGCACATTGGTGATTTTTTCTAGAATTTCTTGAGCAATTTTATTTGCTGAGTTTTTGCCCTTTTTCAGCAGTTATGCTAAGCATAGAGTTTATAGTTTTTTACTATAACACTGAGTTATTCTCTGGAGAATAGAGGTATATTATTTTGGAGTTATAATTTGAGATATAATATATTGGAGATATATTTTTGGCCATTTGATTTTTTTTTTTATTGTGTTGGAGATATAATTTCCACAGTTTAGGCCTATGGTGGTGAGAGCTATGTTTAGTTCAATTATTTTGCAGCCATCTTTTTGGAGGTGGAGTTACATTTTTTATTTTCCTGCTTGGAGATATATTATTCTTTGGAGACTTGTTTTAGTTCCACATGGAGTTATTGGTGAAACAGAGGTGAATATTTTTTTATTGCTGGAGTGGTGGTTTTATTAACATGTGGTTATTGGGGAAATAAGAGGGAATATAATGGTGTGGTTATTAATAAAATGGAGGAAATATTTTCATCACTGGAGTGGTGTTATTATTAAGATGGTGACTTATATTTATATATATGGAGATGGCATTAATCTTTGGTGGGTGACCTTTTTTGTGGTTATGACTTTTTTTTTTCTCTCTCTGGGAGTTTTTTTGAGCCAAGAGAAGAGTTCTGTGGTTCTTTCTTTTTGGTTTCATGACTAATTGGAGGCGAGTGGCATTACTGCATTGTGGTCCTATGGAGATGTTATTTTTGGAGGTATATCATTGCTGAATTGTGAGTTTACAGTAGTTTTTTTTTTTATCCTGGATAGGTGATAATTTTTTTATATAATTGGGCAGCATCATGAGAGAGATATGTCTTCGAGACAAATTTTGAGCAGCTTAGTCATATCCTGGAGATAATTTTGTGTAATGTGCTTACTTGATGTCAGTATAGAACATTTTTTTTGAGAATCATGAGTTTCTGAAGTTGTGAGTCTGATTAGACTTTTTTTATGCTGCAGTTCGAGCACACGTGTCCGCAGGTGGATTTTTTGCTGACAATGCTGTGATGAGTCCGGTGTGCTGACTCTTTTCCTCTAGTGGTGATTGCTCAGAGTTTTTGCAATATCTGGAAATGTTGATCATAGCATTTCATGAAAGTGCATGTTAAGGGGTTGCTTTCTGGCCTTGTCCGATAGCTTTGAAAAGTTGCGATGGAAAAATTCTGTAACTATACATATTGCATTTGTTGGGGAAAACGCAGGTTTATGTATATCATACATATATTATGTGCTTTGTGATGGGGAAGTTCACTTGTCAGTATCTCTTTTTTTATTTTTCTTTTTTTCCTTTTCCTACGAGAGACGTAATTGAGGATTGAGCTTTAAATAGCATTTCTTTTTGGATGGGAGTGTAATTTATCGGGGTTGTGATTTACATAAATGTGAGTTGTTGAAATATCAGAGCTTGAGAGAACATTTTTGATTTTCGGGTCTGGGCTTGTAACGTGATTTTATTTTTTCTTGGGCTCGTTACTTTTCTTCTTTTTTTTTTTTTACTTGTGAGAATTTGAGTTTCAAATGTGAGTGCAGAAGTCCATGGAGTTACTGTGAGTTCTGGATTGTGTGTGCTGGTGTGTGAGTTTGGAGAATTAAGTTAGGGAACTTAATATTTTTTTTCTTTGCGGAGTTGTGATAATGACTTCTGACTTTAGAGGTCATATTAAATGGAGTTAATTGGGAGACGTTTAGTTAGTTTTTATGAGAATTTTTGAAGGCATTATTGATAGAAGTAGTATGTCTGGGGTTAATTTTCTTTTTTGATTGACCGATGACTTGACTGACATACTTAAACACACCATAATCGTCCTTTCCCGACGCTAACAAGACGCCCACCAACCGTTGCAGAGATGTTGCTGTCGTCTGCCTGATTACGGGAGTGTTTCTATGAGTCTACAGTTCCAAAGCGCTTTTGGGTCTACAGAAACCGTTAGATGTTTTCCACTGGGGGACGTTTCGCCTTCCTACAGTCTGTGCAGGAGGTTGCAGACAAAGAGGGATATTCAAGAAGTCCAAAATGAGAGAAAATTTATACTCCCAAGTGTTATTGGAGATGAACCGTGATAGACATTACTTTGTACTGCCAGAGACGTGCAGTTACTACTATGTTTTGTGTTTTGAGCCGGCCAATGTGTTCTTTTATATGTGTAAGCTGTTTTATGTGAGCTATGGCTAGGCAGGGGCTAGCAATTTTAGGTGGCCGAGCATCTGTTAGATGAAAAAGGGCTATAATTAATAATATGTTTAATATGTCATTGTGATGTGATGTGCTGTGACTTTTTTAGAATGTGGAGATTCATTGTTTTTAACTTCACATGGAGACAGAGTCCGAGTGACAACCTTAAGAAAGCTGATAAATCTTTTCGGGGAATGGTGTGCCACTAAGATGCTTACTTAAGCAGGTCAATGTTCGTTCTGTGGGTATGTGAGTTCATGAGGGCTTGTTCAAGGTGCCTTTGAAAACTGGCTGTGACCAGTTAATTGGGGCGTTGACGAAGAGTGTGAATTCATCTGTACGTGTACGAGCTATGTCCGTTGATAACGGCGAGTTTTAGGCAGAACGGAGGAGACGGCTGCCTTGGGGAGAAAGAGCCTGGATGGCTCTATAATGTATTTTTGTTTAAGTGATTTTCCAAGCTGTAATGGGTAAGTGTTATTATGATTTAGCCAAAGGGATGGCTTGTTTTGATATCTTGTAAAGATGTTCTATTTCATTTAATCTTTTGAGTTTGTCTTTATGATTGTGTGTGCTCACTAGTGTGTTCTCTGTCTTTTAAACAGGCGGTTCTAGTGAGGGGACCGAGGGTCCCTAGTGAGGGGGCCGAGTGTCCTAGTGAGGGGGCCGAGTGTCCTAGTGAGGGGACTGTATTTTGGAGAAGAGGTAATTGTTGTGACTAATTACTGAATTAGACATTTAAATACCGGGGGGGGGGGGTTATCTGAGTTAGTTGTCTGTGAGACTTGAACTATTATCATTCCATTAATGATCCTGTAAGAACATGAATTATTCAACAAGTACTTTACTTCGAATAAACGTATATATTTTTGTAACTCCGACTCTAATTTAATGACCTGATGGAATGGAGAGAGAGAGAGGTTGAGAGAGAGAGAGAGGGAGAGAGAGAGAGGGCTTTTGCCAGTGATCGCTTTGAGAGAGAGAGAGAAGGGACTGAGGGTTACCAGTTCGCCTGACGCACTGGCCAAACGCATACCAAATATGAAATCAGCAGTGGGGGGCGACGCCCCTCGCTGTTAATATAATTTATATATATAATATAATAATTATTTATATAATATGTATATATATATATATATATAATATAATATATATATTATATATATATATATATATATAATATATTATATTATATAATAATATAGAATATATATTATATAATTATATATATATATATATATATATATATGATATATTATATATTATATATATATATATATATATATTATATTATATATATCTATATATATAATATATATTTCTATTCTATATGATATATATATATATATATTATATTATATATATATATATATATATATATATATATATATATATATGTATATTATATATATATATATAAATAATATACATATATATATATATATATAGATATATTATATATATTATATATATAGATATATAATACTATATATTATATATATATTATATATACTTATATATGTATATATATATATATATATATATTATATATATATATATATATATATATATATAGTATATATATATTATATATATTTATATATATGTATAAATACATTATTGAATTACAGTATCTGTAAATAAAAAACCCATGACCTGAGGTCAGGTGGCATTAGGAGGGTTCCTACGTGGACCAATGCAGATCTAGATTACGCTATGCGCTGTCTGCAGTAGCCTGGTTTAAATCTGTTACATTGTCATCATTTTGCATTACTGATAACTTTGCACAACAACTTCCATGGGAAGCGGTTTGACCTGTTAACGTACGCCGGAAACTTGTAACTTCCGAGCCGGCGGACTACGTATGTTTTTATATGAATCGCTGAGATAGCTAATGTTCCGCTATCGACGTGATGCTTGTTTAGAATGGCAGTTCCGTGCCAGCATTCAAACATATCGGTCTCCCGACCGAACTGCATCTCTTAGTAATGGAGTTACAGATAAAGTTGTTATACCTTTTTTCAACTTATCTGTTTGAAATCCTCTCCTTTAGTTTAAGAAGAACCACTCTACTAAGATATCACATAGGAGATGGAAGGAACCAGAAATACTTACGAATGACAGTCGTAAGGAGAAACAAAATAGTCTTTCGCAAAAGCGAAGAGACTAAGATTGGTGGCAGCTTTAGACGAAGAATAAGATTAACAAGACCCATATCAGCCGACCGAAGAACTACAATAACCAACTCCCACCTTCAAAATCAATACGAAACAGAGGAACGGGATCTTCAATCAACGCAACATTTTATGAAGACGAAGATATGTCCTTCATCGAGAAGAATACAAGCATCAACATCATCGTTTGAGTGACTGTTGTCACTTATCTTCGAGAATCAACACCGGATGAGAGCAGCATCGAACATCAACAGAAAGAAGAAAACACATAAAGGAAACACAAAGGAAACATCGCGCGATCACTAGCAAGTACGCAAAGAGTAGAGCAAGTGGAAGTAATGCGAGACGGAGGCTGTGACGTCATCAATCTTGGACTTCTTCATGCATCGTGAGCCTGAGAGAAGACCGTTGACAGTCATCACGACTTCCGACGCGACGACGACAGGAACTGAGACGTCATCCCATGTCAACAATCCTTCACCATATAATCTTGAGCTAAGTACCATTTTATCTATTCAGGTTCTTTCCTCAGTGAAGTGTTGTTCATCAGGAGTTGATCGTCCAGTATTCCTGGGGGTGAGTTGTTCGCATCTTAATCTTCCTTCATTACAGAATCAATCTTCAACTATGAGTTCTCGCCCGCAGATTATTTTTTTTCTTCTCGTTGTTGCTAATCGTTTCTTGCAGGAATTCTCCGTATAATATTTTTATCAAATTATCTGTATTTTTGTATCTATTGGGGGATTTTTCCTATTATTATAACACATTTATACAGTATATTGCATATGCGTTTACGTAGTGGTCGAGTGTACTCTTATAGATGATGATAGGACCGCAAGAATAGAAGTGATAAGAAAAAAGTAAAGTGAACATGGCAACTACTCCGGCTGGCAACCCCAATGTGGTGACTCTCGTGAGCGCGAGGTCAGCGATTGTCCCTTTTCAAGGTCGGGTCAATGGGTTCCTGCCTCAAAATGTTGAGGCATGGATCTCATCTGTAGACGCTCATTTAAATGCAAAAAGCATCACAGACCCAGCAGTACAATTACAGGAGGCCAAAAGCTTCATAGACTTTGCTAAAGGAGACGCAAGTGCTTATCTAAGGGGTGTTTCTTTCCAAGAGGCGACTACATGGGACGAGTTCAAATCAGATTACGTGCCGTGTATGGGGGTGAAGAGGCTTTAGATGTAGTATTGGCATTGAGAAATATCCTTAACCAAGCCTCCATGACTCAGCTTAACCCTTAAACGCCGGAGCTGTAAATAAAAAAATGACTCCCGTATGCCGGAGGGGTTTGAGAGTGAGCGCGTAAGCGGAAAAAATATTTTTTTCAAAAATCACAGCGCGCTTAGTTTTCAAGATTAAGAGTTCATTTTTGTCTCCTTTTTTTGTCATTGCTTGAAGTTTAGTATGCAACCATCAGAAATGAAAAAAATTATCATTATCATATATAATAATGCGATATATGATAGCGCAAAAACGAAATTTCATATATAATTGTATTCAAATCGCGCTGTGCGCAAAACGGTTGAAGGTAACAAGTTACATTTTTTTTTGTTGTAATGTGCACTAAATTGCGATCATTTTGATATATAACACATTTGTAAAACGATAAAAAGCAACACAGAGAAAATATTATCACAAAATAATGCATGAATTCGTAACGCGCTTACGTAAACACATATTTTTTTCAAAAATTCACCATAAATCTAAATATTGTCCTAGAGACTTCCAATATGTTTCAGAATTAAGAAAAAATGATTGAATATTACTATACTGTAAGAATATTAGCTTACAAATGCAGTTTTCGACCATATCTGACGAGCTAAAGTTGACCGAATGTCGAATTTTTTATATATATATTTTTTTATATGCAATTATTTCGGAAATAAGAAAAGCTACAACTTTCAAATATTTTTCGTTTTATTCTACATGAAATTGCGCGCAAATTTTCATATATAAACTCTATGAAATGCCTAATATGAAACGGAGCAAATATTCCGAGAATGGGACTTACGCATTTCGGAGATTTGTGGCGGAGAATCCGCGCGCGGAGGGAAGGAAAGTTTTTTTTTTTTGTTTTTTTAAAAATTCACCATAAATTTAAATATTGTGCTAGAGACTTCGAATTTGTTTCACGATGAAGATAAATGACTGAATATACTAGACTGTAAAGAGTTTTATCTTACAATTGCGTTTTTCGACCATTTCGGTAGAGTCAAATTTGACCGAACGTGGTTTTTTTTCTATTTATCGTGATTTATATGCAAATATTTCGAAAATGAGAATAGCTACAACCTTCAACTATTTATTGTTGTATTATACATGAAATTGCGCACATTTTCATATATAAAACGTTATGTAAAACGGCTAATTTAAAATGGTGCAAACATTACCACAATCGCACGTATGATTTTTTCGGAAGAGTTACCGCGCGGACGTAAAGAAAATTTTATTTTTTTCATAAATTCACCATAAATCGAAATATTGTGCTAGAGACTTCCAATTTGTTGCAAAATGAAGGTAAATGCTTGAATATTACTAGAATATAGGCGTTTTAGCTTACAATTGCGTTTTTTTCGACCATTTCGGTAGAGTCAAAATTGACCGAAGGTTGAAAATTTGTCACTTATCATTTTTTATATGAAAATATTTCAATATTGATAAAAGCTACAACCATGGGTTTGTTTTTTTTTAGTTGTATTGTGCATGAAATTGCGCACATTTTCATATATAAACTTTATGTAACGGCTAATTTAAATGGTGCAAACATTACCACAATCGCATGTATGATTATTTTCGGAAGAGTTACCGCGCGGACGTAAGGAAAAAGTTTTTTCATAAATTCACCATAAATCGAAATATTGTGCTAGAGACTTCCAATTAGTTGCAAAATTAAGTTAAATGATTGAATATTACTAAAATATAAGAGTTTTAGCTTACAATTGCGTTTTTCGACCATTTCGGTAGAGTCAAAGTTGACCGAAGGTTGAAATTTTGGCACTTATCGTTATTTTATATGAAAATATCTTAAAACTGATAAAGCTACAATCATGAGTATTTTTTTGTTGTATTCTACATAAAAATGCGCACATTTTCATATATAATACTCTATGTAACGGCTAATTTAAAATGGTACAAAAATTATGTCAAAGTGACGAAATAATTTCAGAGATGTGTCACAGATACTTTTTAGTGCGGCAAGAAAGAAATTCGCGCTTGCGCGCCTGCGTAACGATGTAAACAAAACAACACCTTGATCCGTGAACTCCCAGCATCCCCCAAGGTGCGTGATTCAAGAGTTTTCGGCTGGTAGGCCTAAAAGTATTTTTCCGCGAATTTTTTAAAAAACTTTTGTATGTCGACGTAAAATGCGTCCAGTCGGCACCCGAGAGACAAAAAATGTCGACGTAAAATACGTCCAGTCGGCGTTTAAGGGTTAATGTTGTCGAGAGGGCGGCGCTAATTGCTGACCGGCTAAATGAATATCAAGTTAGTTTAAGTAACTCCGGGTGGGTTACGAGTGCCAAAATCGCCGTGAAAGATTTTATCCATTTAATTTACCTTACAAGTATTACTGCAATGTTGCCTGAAGCGTTAGTGCGGTGTTTTTGACAAAAAAATTGCAGCCCAACAGTACGGAATTAGATGTGTATAACAAATAAAAAACACATGTCTAATGTACTGACCTAGATCCTTCGCTCATTCAAGTTTTTGCAAAAAATGAGAACAAGCCACAACAAGTAAACGTGGTACATAATAATAATCAAGTTGCAGGGATGGTTTGTTATAACTGTAAACGACCAGGTCACATGATTTCAGACTGTCGGACGCGTTTTTGTTCAATACATAATAGTTCCACTCATTCATATAATCGTTGCTACTCGAGGAATCAACAGCAGAATCCTACAAACACGCAACCAGTTGCCAGTGCAAATAAAAAGAAGGGTCCTCAGTACTATAAAAAGAAACAAGCAAACGGAAATGCTGCACAACAGCAGAAACAAACAAATCGTGCTTCAGGTACCTCTGTTCCTGGGCCGTCTAGCCAGAACTTGCAAGGTCAAGCGAATTTTCAAGGTGTGATAAACAAAGCAAATACCACGTAGTTCGCTCCAAGGGGGGAGAGGGCGATGTTGGGTCATCAATATCAACATCTTTTGTATCAAATAATCAGTTTAATCATTTATCAGATCATTGTGAGGCAATTGATTTTCCTATGAAACACACGGCCGAATCCAAAAAATCTGTGCACGTTCCCGTAGATTTGCAACAAATTCATGCAATTATTAGTCAAGACGAGTTGCGACCAACCTTACATGCAGTAAATTTGGACCATAAGTCATTCACTTTGTTCTTTGATTCTGGTAGTCCACGTAATATCATGGATTTAAGGACTCATCATTTACTCTTTTCAAATTTCCCTATAGAGAAGTCCGGAATAAGGCTCTCAGGCATAGGAAATAATGAATTAAATGTGGTAGGAGTAACTCATGTACAGTACAAGGTCGGTAAGCGCACGTTTTCCGATACCTTTATCGTTGTACAAAACATTAATATGTATCCCGCAGTAATTATCGGATACCCGTCTATGGGCACTCAAAATATTATCTTAGCACCTGCAAAACACGGCGTGTATATCAAAGGGAAATTCTATGAGTCTTCTAATACCCTAAAATCAGTTTTAGATAATAAAGAGACAGACAGAGTAGTCAACTTACATGAAGAAAACCAATCACCTGTCTCATGAACCAGATATAATACATGCAACCCAACAGAACTCTCGCTCGCCCGTAATATCAGCTTGCACGCAAACTCTCGAGCCGAACGTAACTTCGAACATATTAGTGCGTGTAAAGAAAACCTTGCCAGGATCTGAAACGTTAATCCTTTCCGAAACTCTGAAAACACACGGATTATCCGTCACACAAGCCATTTATACAGTCGGCTCACAACAACAATGTCACATCGAAGTCTGTAATCATTTGAATACGACTTTAGTAATCCACAAAAATCAACATATCTTGGATGCGGAAGTTTATTTAAACATCGCATTCTTACCGTAGCTGAGATAAATCACGCTCAATCAGTTGCGGATGAATCCCTTTTGCAATCTATAAAGAAAAAACATATCAATAAGGACATTCAAGAGAAGAAATTCAGCAGAAATTTTTGAATCTTTTACTGAATATCATGATGTTTTTTCCACTACGGATGGAACCTTAGGAAAAACGGATGTCATCGAGCATCAAATAAGGCTCAAGGACAAACAGAAAGTAATCTATGTACCTTCGTACCGACTTCCTATGAAATTTCAGAATGAGATAACAGAGGAAGTAGGTAAAATGCTAAAAGAAGGAGTCATTAGGAAATCAAACAGCCCTTATAATTTTCCGTTAATAGTAGTACCGAAAAAAAGATCGAACTTGGCGGATATGCGTCGATTTTCGTCGTTTAAATGAAGAAACAATCCCTGACCGATTCCCAGTACCATGTACTGATGATATCCTATCTCTACTAGGTCAGAACAAATATTTCACCAGCTTGGACCTACTAAAAGGATTTCATCAGATTCTGTTGGAACAAGAGAGTATCCCATACACTGCCTTCAGCACAGCCAGGGGACATTATGAATTTTTGCGTATGCCTTTTGGTTTACGTTGTGCTCCCATAACTTTTTACTCGTATGATAACATTGTGTTTGGAGACTTGTTAGGAGATATCCTACATGCCTACATGGACGACCCTAGTAATCTTTTCCAATACATTAGAAGAACATCTACGTGTAAAGTTAGAGTTAGTGCTACAAAAGACTAAGGCAGCATAATTTAAGGGTAAAGATAAGTAAGTGTGAATTTTTTAAAACAGAACTAGTCTATTTAGGTTTCACGGTTTCTAGTGAAGGTCTTAAAGTAGTCCATGATAAGGTATCGGTTATCCGTAACTTTCCGATACCTACTAACGTCAAGGGAATACAGCAATTTTTAGGGTGTAGCGGATACTATAGGAGGTTTATTAGGAACTACTCCATCATAGCCGCTCCCCTAACCGATCTTATAAAAAAGGGCGTAGATTTCATATGGTCTGAAATTCATCAACAGGCGTTCGATAAATTGAAAGATGAACTGTGTAGTTCTCCTATCTTGAAATTTCCTGACTTCGGTAAGGAATTCTTCATAGCAACAGACGCCTCAGACCTAGGAGTAGGTGGGGTATTGCTTCAACAATATGATAAACAGTTTTTCCCTATAGCTTTTATTCACGTAAACTGAGACCTTCTGAAAGTAAATATGCAGTAATAGACAAGGAAGGGCTCGCTATTGTTAATTCACTCGTGCATTTTAAATTTATAATATATGGTTATCCCGTCAAGGTTCTCACTGATCATAAGCCCCTAACCGACTTCTTTAAAGGCTTTAGTCACAGCCCTAAGCGAACTCGGTGGCACATGATCATCCAGGACTTTGGCGCGAGGATCGGGTATTTACCTGGGAAAGCAAATATCATTGCTGACGCATTATCACGCAACCCCTCTTCATCTTGTACCGAGCCATTAGCTGAATTAATAGATATCTCAACCTCCACGCCCATTGTTAAACTATATCTGAACAGGAAGATCTGGGCGGGAGTGCTGAACTATTACAGACAGAACAAAAGAAAAGATCCGCAAATAGAAAAAATCATCATTGCGTTAACGGAAATCCGAAGAAAAAGGAATACATAAAGTATAAGCAGCAGAATTATATCATCAAAGATAATATCCTGTGTAGATCCGTGACGAGGAAAACCCGCAACACACCACAGTTGAATAACAACCAGGTGGTGGTACCTATCTCACTCATACCCCACTGTCCTGTTTTAAAAAAAAAAAAAAATGGGGTTTTTTTTTGCATTGAAAATCCACCCTTGCATGGACACCCGGGTTATTCCTTAATGTCACAGAAAGCCAAATCCTTATTTTATTGGCATACGATGCTTACAGATATAAAAAAGCACATAGCAATTGTCGCACTTGTCAAGAATACAAAGGGCACACGAAGACACCTGTCAGCCTAGGGGCTTACCCCATGCCAAATCAACCCTTTGAAAGAGTACATTTAGATTTATTAACAGGATTTTTCGAGTCAGACAGAGGAAATAAGCACCTCCTAGAAATCATAGATGCTTTGACTCGATATACAGAACTGATAGCGCTTAAAACAAAAACCGCAGTCGAGTGCGCTAGAAAGTTTTACGAGTGCTACATTTGTAAAACATGGAATTCCACACACCATTATATCCGACTCGGGCGGGGAGTTCAATAATCATTTCCTTAACTCCTTGTGCGAATTCCTTTGTATAAAGAAAATCAATACCATGATCTATCACCCAGAGTCTAATGGGCTAGTGGAAAGGGCAAATCGTAAGGTTTAAACATTTTAAGGGTCACCTTTGGGGGTTTGGGGGGCAGACCCCAACTGGGACATTGCCATACCTACGGTACTAAGCACACTTAATCACTCGTATCATGTGTCTATTAAAATGACACCGCACGAGGCACTGCACGGTATCCCAGCTAGAACACCTTTCCATATACTAACGCCTACAACTAATTTATCAAATCCTCTAAAGGATGTTATGGATGCAAGCATAAGTCGATATAATATACTTCGTAAGAATCTAGAAGAAGCACAAATAATAATGAACAAAAATCATGATAAAATAGCTAAGCCAACTAGAACATATGCCGTGGGCGATCAGGTATACATACAAGTATACGTACGTAAAGGTTTAAATTATAAATTGACACCTAAGTTTGAAGGCCCGTTTAACATTTTAGAAATATTAACGGCCAATAGATTTAGGGTTCAAAATGTATCCAAACCCACTGATGTGAGAATAGTTCCATTGGCACATATCAGAATCTAAAGAAAGGTAGATGGAGTGAGGGAAAAAATGGTTGTATTTATGAAACTTGTATAATAATTTATTATATATATATATATTAATCATATTTGATTGTAAACCTATTCTTTTACACGAGTTATTACATATATTTTACTCATTGCAGGTTTTTCAAAAATGAATCTGTTATTGTTAGGAGTGATATTGTGTGTTCAGACCATCTTTGTGTATGGAAAGAGCGCTAGGACGAAAGAAATAGAATTTAATCATGGCTCGATTATCGAGAGAAATATAGTCATAGAAGTGGATATGCAAGCCATATTTTTGCCTGAAGATGACGTCCTTAATTTAAAGAATGACCTGATGAGGTTTGCTATTTCGCTTAAGGAAATGCACCAACGTAATTTTCATGCTAACTCAGAGATTTCGCTAGCTCAAACCCTAAGCGTCACGGAAATGTTGTCTTATGACATACAAAATAAAACCGCCGAGGCAGAGGAACTTGCTCGTGACCTGCTGATGTGGTCTGTGCGGCACAATAATCTCGAACGCCGCAACCCGCTTATTCTGGCTGGACTAAACATCTTAGGATCTGTTGCGAATCTAGGCTTGGGAATTTCAAATCGCCTTAAGATAAATAATCAAAATAAAAGAATTTGCAGGTTTTGTGCAACACAAAACCGAATTAGCTTTGTCCGAACTTCGCAGTCAGTTATCTTCAATCAATCAAATAATGAGTATAGTAAACGAACATTCAAATAATATCGATCAGGTCATGGAAGTTTCAACATTTGCTGGCTACTTTAGCTTACTATACTTCGAAAATAGATCATATCCGTGTGAAAATATCACATTTTATTGAGAAATCAAAAGATTATGTAGAAGCTATTACGTTAGCGACAAAGGGTGTGTTATCTCCACACATGCCTATTTTTAAAGGGATCTGACGTTAACTTTGGAAAACGGACGGGAGAAACTAGGTTATATTCCTTTATTAGACGCCCATAAAGTAGAGTTCTATTATAGCCTAATATCAGTCAGCGTTGAAAATTATAGGATTATGATCACCATACCTTTTGATTCTTCCGATGCTTGGCAATCATACAAAATAGCACCGTTTCCTACTTTCATGACGAATAACTCAAGTCCAGTAATATCCAGTAATACTGATTTCTTCTGATAGGAAAATCATTTACAGTCATTAAAGACTTAGATAAACTCACTCACTGTTCAGAAGCCATGAATAATAAAATTTGTACAGCTGACTCTTTTGAATTCTATCCTATATCAACGGATTCATGTGGAGTTAGGCATCGTGCTAAACGGCTCTCTCTCTCATACAAGCGAAGGTTGTCCTGGGGAAACTTTATCCCTTTTACAGTAATAAATTCAATTACAGAATGAATAATGGTTCCTGGATCCGTTACGACAAAGCCGGATTCCACGTTGTATGTCCAGATGGGACCACCGCCCATTCCCCAATCTTTGTAGCAGCTGATGGTTGTAACGGGGACATCATACAAACTACACCATCAGAGGGGTCAACACGATAATACGTGAGAAGGCGTATTTTGCGAACTATACTTGGGCGTCTACAATTATCCCATCACTACCTCTCCCATACAACGCGCGGGGGTGGCTCATCGTTTGACGCAACTGGCTGAGATGAACCACGCGTCACCGACTTATGCAGGTGGAGAAAATCTTCGTTACTACCATTCTGCTGGCCGTGTTCAGCGTGACGGCCATATTGGTTATCGCCGTCAACATCTTTGCTTGGCGTAGGCTGAGGCGTAAACAGAAGGATCTCCAAGGAAACGTATTGTCCCGTCTAGATGACGTACCCGTTTAAACTCAAGTCGTTTGAGTTTTAGGGCCGCCTGAAACTGGCCACTTCATTTTTGTGCCTAGGGAAATTGTCTGGGTATTGTGTGTGTGAAAAGCGGTCTGTATGCTGGCAAAAATGTAGGACAAGAAAGACTCACGCCTTTGCATTTGAACAGTTAAAGTTATCTCCCGTTTTTTTGGGCACCTAATTAAAAATATAGGAGCCCAATATTATACATTAATATATCCTCCTAAAGGTATTTTTCGGGCACCTAATAAAAATTATACCAGCCCTATATATTGCATCTGTGCACAATTACACAATTATACTATTATACAATTGTACAATTATATTTACCTATTACAAAGAGTGACAAGTACTCTCTGACAATTATCCATGATCATGCCATACAAGCTTATGCAGTAACCACTATTCTTATTCATCAGGTTACCTATTACCATATATCAGTAACCACTATTCTTAATCAAGTTACCTATTATCATATTAATCATGTATACATGTTAATCTTTTGGTTTTTACCTTTTTATTATTTTTGGGTACCTAATCATTATTATTACCAAACATGGATCTAGATTTTCCATGCATTTATCTTTGTTTATGAATATGTCAAAAAGGGTATGTAACAGAACCTTTTTATGCATTTAATCACTTATTATGTTTATACCTAAACATGTTACGAGCACGCTCCTAAGAAACAATGTTTAAAGTAACTTTTGTTATTCAAGGCTTGAATGGTAGCAGACCGAGCCTAATGTAATAAATACATTATTGAATTACAGTATCTGTAAATAAAAACCCATGACCTGAGGTCATGGCATTAGGAGGTCCTACGTGACCAATGCAGATCTAGATTACGCTATGCGCTGTCTGCAGTAGCCTGGTTTAAATCTGTTACATTGTCATCATTTTTGCATTACTGATAACTTTGCACAACAACTTCCATGGGAAGCAGGTTGACCTGTTAAACCTACGCCGGAAACTTGTAACTTCCGAGCCGGCGGACTACGTATGTTTTTATATGAATCGCTGAGATAGCTAATGTTCCGCTATCGACGTGATGCTTTAGAATGGCAGTTCCGTGCCAGCATTCAAACTTATCGGTCTCCCGACCGAACTGCATCTCTTAGTATGGAGTTACAGAATAAAGTTGTTATACCTTTTTTCAACTTATCTGTTTGAATCCTCTCCTTTAGTTTAAGAAGAACCACTCTACTAAGATATCACATAGGAGATGGAAGGAACCAGAAATACTTAACGAATGGACAGTCGTAAGGGAAACAAACAAAAAGTCTTTCGCAAAAGCTAAAGAGACTAAGATATATATATATATATATATAATTATCGTATATATATATTATATATATATATATATATTATTATATCTATATATATAATGTATTATATGTATAATATATATGTATTATAGATATATATATATATATATATATATATATATACAGATATATATTATATATATATAGATAATATAAATTTATAGATATAATATGATATATATGTAATATATATAGATATATATATATATATGATATATATATATATTTATATATATCTATATATATATATATATATATATATATATATATATATATATATATATATATATTATATATATATATATATATATGTATATATATATATAATATATAGAGATATATATATATATATATATATATATATATATATATATTATATCGATATATATATATTGCTTTGTGTGTGTTCGTTGAATTTATATGAACTTTTACACAAATATTAGAACATAGACATTTACGTGTTTAATTGTCGGAAAATGATCGAGTAATTCCTCCACAATTATGTTTACGTAGTCTAACGTTAAATTTTGAATATACTCACTGTCTTTGACGTGTCGTGGCTGGGTGAAGTCAAGCGACGTTATCTCTTGAGACATATTGCCTGGGTGTCAGCTTACAAGCTTGAATATTAGATCTCTGTAGCTTGAAGCAAACAAGCTTCAGTAAGTCACTTCGCCTTTTCCTTTATATAATGATGGCTAGAAATTCGGGGTACAATCGTGTCTAAACAAACACTGTTTTGGGTTCGATTAGGAGTACTAAATAATGTTACTACATTTCTTGCTTTGCATTTTGCACAAGAATTAATGTTGTAAAGAAATATTCCGACAACTCTCTAACATTACTTTTTACGAATTCCAGATATTTACTATTAGTTATTAATATTTCGATGTGAACAATCGAAGAGGATTAGATAAGAAAGTAGGTTTTAAACAAGTAAATGATAAGTAGATTTTTAACTTTCGAGAAGCCATTGCAGAAGATTAATTTATTTTGGTTTTGAATAATAATTTGCCATCGTGATATCTTTAGATCCTTTTGCTTAACGTTTTCTCTGTTTTGCACCTACTTGATGCACTCATAATTTATTAAAAACGAAAACAAATTAGAACCAATTTAAACACCCATTTCAACTATTCTTACATTTACTTATTGTTTTTTTTCATTGCCTCTTATTTTGATTTGAAATCTTAAGGGAATCACGAGCTGGAATCAGGTTGAAAATTATTCATAGATCTATTCCATACCATATCTATACATCTTAAAGAGCAATGTAAAACTTAATTTTTATGCACTCTAGTGGACCCCCCACAATTTTGACACCCTCCCCATAGTTTAATAATGACATACTATGAGGTTACATACTGGCGAATCATTGATACTCTTTCATTAACTGATTTCCCTTCTAGCATTATGAAGAAAAGCAGAGATAACCAATTACATTTCGTTGGGAATCTTCTATTCATTTTTTTAAAAGTAAAGACATCTCAATAGCTTAATGGATGTCTTTATTTGCACCTTTTCTGTTGGATTTGATTAGCGAGTGACCTTTCGTGAAGAAATCTAATAAGCTTTCACAATTTTACAGTAGCCTAAATTTTTGTAGTTTATTTGGAAATTTTGGGGACAAAATGCATGTTAACTGGTTTTCCTTTTGAGTTATTGTTGCAATTTTTCTAGAATGTTAAATAAAAATAATATATAAAAAATAAACATTATTACTTGACTCTGATTCGAACAAATGTACAAGGAACATATATACCATCAACTAACTTATAACCCTTATCAAAGGCTTTGGCATAAGTTTCGACGACAGTTAGAGAACATAAAAAGCAAATCAGCATGTCTAAGGTGAAATTAGTATCTATTAGGTGAAGAAAGGTCATGCAAAGGAAATGTTTTTATTTTTTTGTCACTTGAGTGCAAAATATGATAATGAAGGGGGCGAAGAATGGCCCATGTTTAAGTTGTTTTTGAATACTTTTTTTTTCCTTTTATACAGAGAAATCCAGTTAAGTGCAAGGGGAAGACAGAATTTGTTTTCAATTAAATTATTTAGATATAGGAACCGTAGCTTGGAACGCATTTCTTATTATAAAAAAAATATTTAGTGAAGAAATAGCTCGTTTCCAGTAACCATAGTGAAAGTGTCAGTAACTTGTGAGAAGCAATTGTTATTCTGAGAATAATGAAAATCGGATTAAAATAAAATATCAGTCAAATCTATAGCAGAAAAGGAATGTGCTGAAACATCACAAGGACATCTTTAGATGTTAGTAAAATCGGTTAGATTATGTATAGAAACGTAGGTGAGGCACACGTTTACACAGCAAGGCCAGGCGTAAACACTTTCCATTCAACAGTTTCAGTAGTGAATAGGAACTGGAAAACAAAACAATGTATCTAAATGTGAAGCGAACGCTCAGTTTAAATGAGTTTCAGCTTCGAAAAAAATTCGCAGACTAATAAAATACCATTTTAGTTCCTCAAACTAAATTAGATTGACCTCTTATCCTTATTGGAATTTTGTGTCTGTAATTTGATCATAGTACTAATAATTGAGCATTATATATATATATATATATATATATATATATATATATATATATATATATATATATATATATATATATATATATATATATATATATATATAAACACACACACACTATGTTTTCCAGTGCCTATGCATGACTGAACTGTTAATGGAATTCGATTATGCGCTCCTCCTGTCTATAATATATATATATATATATATATATATATATATATATATATATATATATATATATATATATAATATATAATTATATATATATACACGCACATTAGTGTAAACAAGCATTTAAAAAGACCACAGCATTATAAGAGTTTTATGATAGCATTCTACAGGCAATAAATTCGACGCCACATTCATTCTGCATACTTTTAGAAACCAGCATCAAATAACCCGACCCCAAAGACCTTGTGTACCGTCACGAGACTCAGCATTGTTATATTCATTCTGTGTACTTCATAAGGCCAAGGAGACAAAGGCTCATCATTGGGTACAGTACCCAGGCAATCGTCCCAACCCATGGGCAAGGCTGGTAGTACGGTACGGTACGGAATGATTTTTCCGTACTCTGTACCTGGGTAAAATACCGTTCCGTAATTTGTACCGTACCCTCAATAATTTTTCCGTATCGTACAGTACGGTAAAGAAAACGTAACGTAATTCCGTACCGTACTATAAGGGAACTCAATTCACATCAGTAAAATCTCTTATTTATTCAAATTTCAACGTTAACGAGTGTTAATTAGCAAAGTGACTTTATATGTACACGTCTATATATTCAGTTGTTGCAATGATAATAGTGATGATGATAGTATTAACAGTATGAATCCTCATAACCCAAGTCAACAGTCATTAAAGAAAGAAAGAAATGAATATTTTCTTTTTTTTTAGACCTTAAAATAAACATAGTAATAGCTACTACTAGTAATGCCTAATCACATAGAACAACAACTACTACTACTGCTGCTGCTGCTGCTGAGAATATCAGTAAATACAAAAATTTGCTATATTATTAGTTATTGTTAATAGTGTTCCCTTGTTTTCAACATAGACCAAGAGTATTCACTTTTGGAGTCGTAAAAACCTATTTTGTTGCCCAACCAAAAACTATTTATTTGGTACATGTAATACAATGTATGAAATCTTATTCAAAACATTTCCCAGTATTATGATTCTTTGGATAATAATAACATTGTTCAAACCATGACCTCCTCTTTAAAGGATCTTATTAAAAAAACAAAGTCAGAATAGTCTAACCATCAATGGAACTTTAAAGCATTGCCTAACGTTACCATGTAATTGATAACTTAGAAAAAAAATATTTTCTCAACATTCATAAACGACGTACGTAAAGGAAAATACCTTCCACTAGCGACTTTCTTCTAATCAAACATATGCGTTAAAACTGATTATATATTACATCTTAGAAACATAATGGCATCACTTATATCATTTTTCATGCCTAGTCTTAGTCATCCGAAATGTATCTCACCCCCGAGAATGTGCGATCTACACTCACTTGGAGTGACAGGAAGTGCAAGAGCTACCTCGGCTAGAGCCTTCACATCTTGGTGTGGATGTTTGTTCCACCACTTGAATACGTCTTCACTATTTTCAATTCGAGTATATTTATTGAAATGCACAAGGGTTTGTTTTATTTCAGTTAATTGCAAAGCATCATTATCCACTACTTCACTTTCCCTCTTTCGATTGTTATCAGTAGCAGACAATATTTGGTCAATTATATCTTTCGAGCTCTCTTCATTTTCACTTTGGCTTTCACTCGGCGTTCTTATCTTCAATTGTTTTGTAGAATAATCATTAATAATCTCTTCCGCAATGCAGTGAGGTGCAGCTTTGCAAGATTTTTTGTGGATCAACTAAAGTGCACTGAAATCTTGGATCAAGATAAATGCCTGCAAGGAAAGCTGCATTGTTGAATAGAGAAAGCTCTCGATTCTCCATGGCAGTAATGAGTTCAGATGAAAATCTCCCAGATGATTTTGACAGAACATTTTACATTTTACCCACTCACCAATTTAGCAGTATTACTAAGAGATATATCGAAGTCTAAGGTAAGGTAACGGTTACGGAATTTGTTTGCCCATTTTTTTTCCGTACCTGAACTGTACTGTAACGTACTTTGGTAAAATTATCGTACCGTACCGTACCGTAATGCCACCCCTGCCCATGGGTGATAGTGGCAGTGAAGTTACACAGACAATAGATAATTAATCCAATAACCGTGTTCTATGGGAAACAGGTCTGGTGCCCGCAGCTGTCAACCGAAAGGGCGGTCAACAAACATTTACCCTATCCAGACTGTCAGCAAAAAGTACAAAAAGAAACATGGCAACTAAGCTCCCGGGCGGCATATTCCTGAAGTCTGGATGGAAATAGACCCTCTCGGATATTAGAACCAATCAGAGCGTGTTTTTGGGAGTGGTGACGTCGTGAGACTCCGCCCTCCTAGCGCTACTACGTATACGCTTTTCTTAATTCTTGCAGAAGCACCAGTTATATTTTAATCTTATATAATAGGTTTAATATTGGTAAAATATAGTTTTATTATAGATGTATACAGAAAATATGTATCAAATATGTTGTACAGCTAATATTTACGCTGGCGTTTATGCTTTTAAGTTACTGAGATATGCATATGGGACCATTGCTCAATGAAAGACGCAGAAAGCCATGCCCATGGCAATCAGCCGCTTCTTTACATAATAATTCATGCAGAAGCACCAGTTTTGAGAATATAATCTTGAGAGGTTTTAGGTTATGTATTGGTAAATATAATTAGTTAAATAAAGTACCGAGATACGCAAGGCATATGGCAGGCAACATTACTCAATGAAACACACCAGAAGGGCTATGATCCCATGTCAATCAGCTGTTTCGTTACGTAATACTTCACCCGTTGAAAAATGACTTTACTTATATTGGCCTCGACAGGAGGACTATGATCCCCTGGCAATCAGCTGTTTCGTTATGTAATACTTCACCCATTGACAAAATGACTCAACTACTCATATTGGCCTCGACACTTAGGCATTTAGTACATGAAGTAGGCTGGCAGTTTAAAATTTTGTTACTTTGAATTTTATTTGGAACCATTGTACCCTTCAAAATGCACAAATTTTGCCCTGTTGATCATATATATGTCTTCTGCAAGTTGATTTGTTCTTTGTTGCTTATATACATATATATTTTCTATTGTTGTTTTGTAGTTTTGACTCAATGTTTTTGAAATGTACATATTTAGTCAGGTTAGGCTAGAATACGGATGGTAATTCATGTTCGGAAGTATAGTACATGGTGTGAGACAGGAAATATAGACCTTTATTTTAGTTGCTAGGGTAAATCTATGTTGCAATAAAAAAAGCATATTCTTTTAATAATATCCGACGGAAATGAGTAGCAAATTCATTCTAGTCAAAGAAAAAATATATCAGAAAAAATGTTCAATTTGCACAGATATATAATAAAGCACAAATTACGCTGTGTTTACAACCAGCCCACCCCATGCTCAGGTTTTGTTGTGCAGATATCATAAACTATGCAAAATTATTGCTTTGCTTATATTATACATATTACCATTGCAGCCTCGAATACGAAAAGGCTTTCCTTTGGTGATATTTTATTGTAAATTTTAAAATCAACTGCATAGCTTGGAATATAAGGGGAAAAAAATCAAATTATTTACAAAAGATTATTTTATACAAAAGTTTATTATATACAAAAGATTACTCACATTGTACATCATACCAAAGTTGATTAACTCCAAACTGCACAGTTCCATTGTCAACCAGATACAATAAAAATCGAATAATTCATGTCTTAAGAGCTACAATAAACACATAATATTAATACGTTGCCTTAACACTAATCAACAACTATTGTGAAGTGTGAGAAATATGAATTCGAAAATAGTCCATTTGAATCAAATATATGCCAATAAAAAAAACATAAATAATTTTTCACTTAATGATTTGTGCCATGAGATTTCCCATTGGCCACGTTGCGGGAAATGTTGTGAGCCAAATTACGGGGACGTTTAGGTTGTGAAGACACAGCACCTGTCGGATGACGGCCTTTACACAGCGGTGCAGCTCCCCTTGGCCTGCCAGTTGAGCGTCTTGCGATGGAGGTTGGCTGACAAGGTATCTTACCTCGCCCAGCTCCACCATTCCTTATTGCACTTCCTGTGCAATGCAGCAAACTATTCAACTGGGGTGCAGTTTTTACGGAATCCAGGCGCCTGAGGAACTTCTTCAGTGCTAGGTCTGTATCGCTATTTCCGTAGCGCGCACTGACTCTAACTATGGCATCTGCAACATCATGTGATATTTTTCTAGAGGCAAAATCATCATCATCTGAAGATGAAATTGTCTCTGTTTTATTAGAAATTGGATCCTGTGGCTCCTCTTTCATATCTAGATTTTCTGTCTTCTCACTAGCAATTTCTTTTTATATCTGCCTTGCCAGCCAGTGATCTCAAACCCACCATCCTCATCCAACTTTCTAAAAAATGCCACATCAGGGACCTTCTCTTGGCCAACAGCCAAAACTGCTAATCGATGGCGACTTTCACTGCTACTTAAAAATTGCTGGGGCACAGCTGTCATGCTAAACTCGGCACATGCAATTTGGTGCTTGCAAATAGCACCAGTTTGGCCTTGCATGCAAGAGCACAGTCCAATTTCAAGGTCTATATCATATTTTATGGTTGGAACAGATTCGCTCCGTACTTTATATTTAGAATTGCCAACCAATTCAACGCTGTCTAATGCAACCTTGGTCGAGATTATTGGCTTTACATGCCGCCTACTCAAGGCCACATCGACCAATCGTTGCCTCATGTATACATCGAAAATCTCAACCATAAACATCAGTAGCTGGGCCGTGTTGTATGCCTTGCATCTGAAAAAAAAATGAAGCAGCAATCCAAACTGTTTGATAAGTACAACTAAACTAGGCAGTCTGTTACAAAAATTAATGCAGTTTAACCTGAACTTTTTGCCAGCATAGTTTTAAATATATACAAAATTTTTTTTTCTTAAATTTTGCCAGCATGGGTTTAAATATGTCCCTTTTCTCTCTCTTTCAAGGTAAGACATTTCCATAAAAAATGAGTTTCTACACTTACTGACAAATCATGTTTGCCAGATCAATCAATAAAATTAACTGCAAAACATCCAGAGACCTTTGAACCATAGTATTTTCATTGCAGTATAGAGGTTTTAAATTAAACTGGAGCAACTCTCAGCTATTTGGATACCACATTTTTCTTTCCTGTTCCTTTCAATATGCATACTATTGAGCAGTTTTTTTGTTTTTTCAAAATTTTTTATGCCAATATAATTTTCATTATTATTATTATTATTATTATTATTATTATTATTATTATTATTATTAATTATTATTATTATTATTTTTTTTTTTTTTTTTTATTATTTTTTTTTTTTTTTTTTTTTTTTTTTTTTTTTTTTTGCTCTATCACAGTCCTCCAATTCGACTGGGTGGTATTTATAGTGTGGGGTTCCGGGTTGCATCCTGCCTCCTTAGGAGTCCATCACTTTTCTTGCTATGTGTGCCGTTTCTAGGATCACACTCTTCTGCATGAGGCCCGGAGCTACTTCAGTCTCTAGTTTTTCCAGATTCCTTTTCAGGGATCTTGGGATCGTGCCTAGTGCCCCTATGATTATGGGTACGATTTCCACTGGCATATCCCATATCCTTCTTATTTCTATTTTCAGATCTTGATACTTATCCATTTTCTCCCTCTCTTTCTCTTCAACTCTGGTGTCCCATGGTATTGCGACATCAATGATGTATACTTTCTTCTTGACTTTGTCAATCAACGTCACGTCTGGTCTGTTTGCACGTATCACCCTATCCGTTCTGATACCATAGTCCCAGAGGATCTTTGCCTGATCGTTTTCTATCACTCCTTCAGGTGGTGCTCGTACCACTTATTACTGCAGGTAGCTGATGTTTCTTGCACAGGCTCCAGTGGAGGGCTTTTGCCACTGAATCATGCCTCTTTTTGTACTGGTTCTGTGCAAGTGCCGGGCATTCACTTGCTATGTGGTTTATGGTTTTCATTTTTCGTATTGCACTTCCTACATATGGGAGGAGATGTTATTTCCGTCTATCATACTTTGAACATATCTGGTTCTTAGGGCCTGATCTTGTGCCGCTGTTATCATTCCTTCAGTTTCCTTCTTTAGCTCTCCCCTCTGTAGCCATTGCCAATTGTCATCGCTGGCTAGTTCTTTAGTCTGTCTCATGTATTGTCCGTGCATTGGTTTGTTGTGCCAGTCCTCTGTTCTTTCTGTCTTTCTTTCCTGTCTCTGTATATTTCTGGGTCTTCGTCTACTTTTATTAGTCCTTCTTCCCATGCACTCTTTAGCCACTCGTCTTCACTGGTTTTCAGATAATTGCCCAGTGCTCTGTTTTCGATGTTGACACAGTCCTCTATACTAGTAGTCCTCTCCCTCCTTCCTTTCGTGTTAGTATAGTCTGTCCGTATTTGCTCTTGGGTGTAGTGCTTTGTTGTATTGTCATTTGTTTCCTGGTTTTCTGATCTATGCTGCGGAGTTCTGCCTTCGTCCATTCGACTATTCCTGCGCTGTATCTGATTACTGGCACTGCCCAGTGGTTTATGGCTTTTTATCATATTTCCCGGCGTTGAGTTTTGACTTGAGTATCGCCGTTGAGTCTCTGCATATATTCTTCCCTGATCGTGTCCCCTTCATCTCTTGGTGTTTTATATCTCCTCCTTCCATTATTCCCAGGTATTTGTATCCTGTCTCATCTATGTGTTTGATGTTGCTCCCATCTGGTCAGCTTTATCCCTTCAGTTCTTCGTTTACTTTGCCTTTTTTGTATGTTGACTAAGGCGCATTTTTTTTCTATTCCAAACTCATCCTGATGTCCCCAGATACAATCCTTACAGTCTGGATTAGGGTCTCTATTTCCTTGATGCTCTTACCATACAGCTTGATGTCGTCCATGAACATCAGATGGTTGATTTTGTTGCCTCTTTTCTTGAGTTGGTACCCGGCATCCATCTTCTGTAGTACTTTTGTCATGGGAATCATGGCTACTACGAAGAGTAGTGGGGACAGTGAGTCGCCCTGGAAGATCCCTCTCCTGATATTAACCTCTGCTAGTCTTTTTCCAGAGCTTGTAAGTATTGTATTCCCAGTTGCGCATTGTATTTTTTGAGGGAAGCTATGGTATTTTCACCTCTGCCCCATATATTTTCAGGCATTCTATTAGCCATGTGTGTGGTATCATGTCGAAGGCTTTCTTATAGTCTATCCATGCCATGCTTAGGTTGGTTTTTCCTTCTCCTACTGTTCTTCATTACCATTTTGTCTATCAGGAGCTGGTCTTTTGTGCCCCTACACTTCCTTCTGCAGCCTTTCTGTTGGTGGGGGATGGTGTTTGTATCCTCTAGGTAGTTGTATAGCCTTTCACTGATGATACCTGTTAGTAACTTCCACATTATTGGTAGGCAGGTGATAGGCCTGTAGTTACTGGCTATATTTCCCTTACTCTTGTCTTTTTGTACTAAGGATGTTCTTCCTGTGGTCATCCATTTGGGTGCATGGTGATTTGAGATACAATGCTGGAGTTGTTCTGCTATTCGTGGGTGTAGGGCCTTGAAGTTTTTTGAGCCAGTATCCATGGACTTCATCGGACCTGGGGCTTTCCAGTTTGGCATTTTCTTTAGGTTGGTGTCTGACTGTGTCTGTCGTGATGTCTGAATCTTTGTTTTATTCTCCCTGTTCTTCTTCCTTGACTTCCTGGAGCCATGTTGCATGTTTGTTGTGTGATACCGGATTGCTCCATATGTTTTCCCAGAGTCTCTTACTTGATTCGGCTTCAGGAATTTCTGGGTGGTTGTCTTCCCCTCTTAGGTGCTGTATAGTCTTTTCTCGTTGGTTCCGAATAGTTTGTTCTGTTGGTTATCCTTATTCCTGTTCATGTACCGTTGGATCTTGTGTGCTTTGGCCTTAAGGCCTCTGTTTTACATCTTCTATTGTGTTGTTTAGTCCCCTCTCTTGTACTTTGTATTTCTCATTGAGTTCCTCCCTTGTTTCTTGCTTCTTAGCCTTTTTTCTGCCATCTCTTTCAGTTTACTCAAGTCAGATCTCATCACCATGATTTGCTTTTCCAGGGCGCCTTTTCCAAGGAGGGTTGCTGTTTTGGTTTCTGTTGGGTGGTTGTGACGATGGTGTTGGTGTTCGAATCCCCATCAGTTCTGCTACTAATCTTGCTCCTGCATATGTCAAGTTGTTTGTTTTCTGTGATACTGGTGGTGTGTATTAGGCCCATTATTTCATTGACCTCACTTGTTTTCTCCCTTAATTTCTTGGTGTTGTAGGCTTTCATGGAGGGGATCTTTGTTCTCTCTGTATCTGGCTCCATCCATTGTCTAATCTTTTCTACCCATTCCGTCCTCTCTGTTACTTCGTCGGTGTTTCTTCGTGTGTCGTTGTTTGATACCTCATCCTCCCTGTCGTCTTCTGTGGCATCGTCTCTCAGTTCGTCTTCGTGTAATTCGTTGTCGTGTGACATTTCCCTTTCCAGTTCTTCTCTTTCTGTTGGGGAGAGCCAGTTCTTTTTCTTTATGTTCCTTACTTGGTCTGCCAGCCTCTGCTCTGTTTGGGGGGTGTTATTCCTCTCATTCCAGATGTTGACCAATCTTCTTCTATATCCTCTCTCCGTCGGGTTGCTTCTGATGTAGCATCTCCATATTTCCTTATTTTCTTCCCTTGTCCATTTTCTTCCTTTTTGCCTCTGTAGCTCCAATCTCAGGCTGTTCATTACTGTCGTTGTGGTGATCAGTTGCTGGATGACGACCTCCAAGTACCTGACCGTCTTCCCCTACAATTGGGTTGAATACCTGGTTGCCGGACGAAGCTCCTCTGTTTGCCAGAGGTTCCATTTACGTCGTTGTCGTTTATTCCAATCAGTTTCTTTCCATCATTGACTGAGTTTTGCTATTTAACCCATAGCTGGACCCTACCCCATCAATGGGATAGGTTACTCCATTTACAGCTGAGTAGACTGAGGAAATTATGGTAAAGATCCTTTCCCAAGGAATCAACGCCGAGGAGAGCGGTCACCCATCCAACAACTGACCAGCCTCAATTATTATTATTATTATTATTATTATTATTATTATTATTATTATTATTATTATTATTATTATTATTATTATTATTATTATTATTATGTAGTGTCTAAAACACACACACACACACACACACACACAAACAGAGAGAGATACACATACACACACTACTAAGATCACAGCCCACCAATTTCAGCAAGAGGTCATGGCAACTATCAAGGCAGTGTCATCACTTGCTTAGTGGGAGAACTTCAGTTTTGTGAAATTTCATAGTAATAACATCAACCCAACTCCAACCCACCCTCAGCAACTCTCAAGGAAAGTAAAAAGTAGCAATCAGTTAAACACATGCAGACTCATTAAGTTATCAGTATATGTACTTTCTTAAATAATGTAATGACAAATATTACCTGTATAATGTACTTATGAATCCTTACCTACTGAGAACAATATCCTTGATTATGCACATTGTTGACTTGCAGAGATTATTTGTATGGTGCCCTCGTAACAATGTACCAGCTCGAAAAGCTATTGCTCAATCTTCCTTCCTTTCAACCAAAGGATGCCACATAACTGAAAGTTAAGAAAATATGCTCATAAAAAAATACTTTAAATATGCCAAAAGGAAATTAAAAGGTAATTAAACAGCAGGACATACAACATTGCAATCTGAAAAGTAAACTTAGTGATAGAATCAATTTTCTTTTCAATTCTGTTCAACTCTTCATTCAAAAGGATCAAAGACCTTGGATTTCATACCAACTTGTTGAATTATAAACAATGGTGACTGACTTTACACTTTAATGAATTATAAAAAAAAGGACATTTATAGGGACAGATGGCTGAAGCAATAGTGCACTGAATGCTTCTAAAACTGGACTATTTCACATTACCTTTTGAAAAAATAGGATATGTAGCCATGAGAGAAACAGGTTGGAGAGACTGCCACACCTCATTAAAACTCTGCTTTTGAACTAGCATAAACAAGACTTTTCATGGCAGCCATAAGGTCTTGACGATTATCCTTTTGAATTCTATGTTTAGAATCCAATAGCTAACGCCATTCCTGCTGAAGCAGGTGGAAAATACAAAGAAAACGGTTTGCTGTGGGCCAAGTTGCAGCTAGACTTTTTCTTTCAGCTTCACAGTTGTCAGTCATGAATGACTGTGGAGCTCCTCTGCCACAGAAAGCACATTCACCTAGCATCTCCTTAATCATACCAAAGCCTGCCAAGCACAAAACAGAACATTAAATATAATTTATGGAAAATATTATTACTTGTATGGATGTTAACAAACAGAATTATAAATTAAATCGTCATATTTACATTATCTGTAATATACAATGGCCTAGTTGGGCACAAGCACCTTCTTACTAAATGCATTTTGTACTGTATATGTGTAAAACATTATGAAAATACTTCATTAAATTTTGTTTACCAAAGAAGAGTAAGGAAAAAAAGTAGACTAACAAAATTCTTGGAGGTGACTGTGCTTGTCACCAGGAAAGTAGTATCACTTAAAGAGGAATACAAATTAAATTTTTGCTTAGGAAAATATATATTGTATGTACTGAACTTACATACTATCAAAGCAAAGTCAACAATTAGAAAAGATTTTTCAAGAGGTTAGGAGAGTTCTGAGTGAAGGTAGGAATCTAGTGATAGAATACCTGTAGTCGTTAGAGTGAAGTGCAGTATTAGGATGAAAGTATGGAGCAGACCCATATGCAATACAATAAGTCATAAGTGGCTCCCCCCCAAAATCCCAGGGTCTCGTAGTGAGCATGGATTTGTATTTGAAAGGAAAGCATACTATTTAGTCATAAAAATTTTCCTAACATGCCTCTGAACAAAAAGTTAACATACGCAAAAATAGAATAAAAAGTAAAATCATTCATGTAAACTACAAACCTCTGGTCAATGTTACTTGATCTTGGCATGATGTGAACACACAGCCAAAGGAACAGCACCAGCTGGTCCTGCACAAATAAAAGGTATGATAGCTGTGTTCAGTGGTCTACAGATCCTGTGGCATCCACAAAAAACAACTTCCGAGGCTTCTCTTAGATGTTCATGAACCCTCTTCATGAAGGGAGTTACCAAAACCACACAGAATCGTTCATCGTTGTGTTCAACTTTAATCTGTACTTCTGGGTTGTCAGCTGCATACTTGTGGATAGCATTAAACATAGACAACGTGTTCAATCCACCATGTTGTTCTTTTACCCATTGGGTCCGCATATATTCCACAGATTTGAGAGATGGGTTGACAGATTTGTTTGCTTGTCCTCTCAAATCATCAACCAAATCTAATTTCATAAGATGGTGTCTGTGAGCCATCGCTGTTGTCATACCTGTAAATATTCTAATGTTAGCTGACAATCGCATTCCAACACAAAAATAAACCTTAATATAGAAGTTATGATACACATACATATTTTCATATCAAGATCTCAGTGCTTATAATATCTACTGCATTCACCGCCACCTTGGAAAGAGTCAAAACTTGGCTAAGATTATCATTCTAAAATAATAGTAACTACAGTAACATCATTACTGCATTGTCCTAGTATACATGCAATCACTGATCCTGTGATCAAGGAAATCACATTTTGAGGCCCCCAAACATGAATATTATCGAAGAACTACTTACATTTCAATCATGGTACTGAGTCAATTAATTTTATTGTATAATAATAACATCTTTGAGTTAGTCTATTCGGGAGTAATGCCGAATTAAAAGCACAAAAATGCAAGGCAAATCTTTTTGAAGTAGCTAATTATATAAATAAATCATAAGTTATGCCATTTGCAGTTTTAGATGGTAAGGCAAGTTAATTTACTTTCATATATCAACACTACAAATTTGAAAAAAGGGCAGCCCTCAAAAGTGTGATATCAGCCTTAAGCATATGTCTTAGGAAGTACAGTACTTAATTTGTTCCCGACTTCCAAGGGAAAGAGCTGTTGCATGTGTGCCGGTAGTGAGAATTTCTGAAAAAAGGATATGAATTATGGGATAACATTATACATCAATAAACACAAACAAATTATGGGATAACATTATACATCAATAAACACAAACAGACTATAATTTCTACATTCCTATAAAGGCCTATATGCACTAAAGTGACATTATATGCAGAGTTAACGTTATTTGTTCAGTATAATCAATATTAAATTACCCATGTGTTTTAATTTTACATACAATATTATAATTTGTGACATTGAGGTTTTCTAGCTGAATTTAATTCCACTAGATAATTATTATAGTAAAATTCCTTTTACAAAAACTTTGAAACAGGTAAATACAAGAACATACACTAAGTTTGACTGCCTTTCAAGAAAAGTGTTATTTTACCTTGCTCAAAGTATCTCTTGAATGTATCTCGGGTACTTGATGTTACTCTCAGTTGATTAAGAGCATCTGCAGAATCAAGGGAATGATTATGCCACCCATGGATCTCAATAAAAAAACGATGGAAAAGACTCCATAAGCTTGGTCCCTTTTAAGGGATTGCTTATGAATGATCCTAATTGTGGCATCGACGAAAACTTCACACCTGAGAATGAAATAAATAAATATAATTAGCATATATATTATATATAACAATAATGCTGCATATTTTATGGCACAAAGTTTTAATAAATATACAAGCAGAGAGAACCGTGTGCGTCTCTATAAACCACTAACAGCAATTTTAAAAACAGAATTCACATATCTACTCACAACTGCAGTTATTGAATGTTAATTATGTATGCTAAAAAAAAAAAAAAATTGTTGTGCATAGGGGAAGAGTTCATGCTTAGAAGGAATTGGTTTACCCAAGCAACCAGTTCAACTTCCTCAAAGGGGGTCTAGCCCCCTATGTTAAGGTAGGGCATTATAGGTGTCTCCTATCATTAGGTGTGGGAGGGAGCCCCTCTGGATAAGTAGTTTAGATAGCCTATAAATAGGTCAGGCTAGCTAGGCCTAGTTCCTTTTACACCCAATTACTAATTAGACCCATTTTTGTTTTAGCGACTGAAGGGCTGGATATTTGGAGCTTGAAAGAAATGCATCCAAATGGCATAGGCTACCCTTAGGTTCTCCACAATTTGTCCTAGCAGTGTGTCACAAATTTGGAATTTTGGTCCTGGGGGACAATATTTATGCCCTATTTATCCTATTTTAGCAATCAATTAGGAGGGTACAGGGGTCTGCTCCACTCAAATCTAGTTTCAGTAAGCATAAAATTATATAATTTTAAAGCCTTAGTTCCTGTGGACTGAGTACCAAACTTATGGGCTGCCCGAGGACAACTGAAAATGCCATATTTCTGCACTTTGGTAGGTAAAACTTTATCAAGATTGTGCGGCCTTCTGTAATTCCAAAGTAAGAAGTAGCCTAGGCCAGGCAGGTCCCAATGTACAAGTAACAAATGTTCCAAAAATGATCATTGAAAAAGTAATGTCACCCTGCAGAGGCTGGGGTCAATGTGTCAATAACGAGTATTGTTTCTTAGGTAGTCAAGCAATAGCCTGTGTCCATTGGTAAAGTAGTGTAGACCACCGAACGGTTGTAGCCCCTTGTATGCAGTGTAGGAGGTCAGCTTGTATGTATGGTAGGATGGATGGATTATGGAATTTAGGGCATAGCCCAAGCGCTGGGACCTATAAGATCATTCAACGCTGAAATGAAAGTATGGCTAGATGGAAAAATGAGAAATGAAATGAAAATGATAAACTGATGACAATCCTGCACTTGAAAACGACTGTACATCCGCAAAGGCCATTTTACTCTCCCCCAGCATTCCGATCATCCAAAGTTATGAAAGATCGTTTTGGCCAGGGGGCCGTATGTACGGTAGGGGGTAAGCGCATATGTATTTGTTGTTTGTAATTATGTTTTTACGTTGCATAGAACCAGTGGTTATTCAGCAACAGGAGCTTGTAGGCTATGTATGGTAGGGGGTTAGCCACACAGTCATATTCATGAATTTCCTTGTGTTAGGCTAATTGCGGTCATAACTGTTTCCCCCCACCCAAAAAACCTGGTTTCCCAACAGGGATCCCCTTACCTTTTTACGAAAATTACGATTTTTGCCCTTTAGCCTATTCTGTCTTTGTCCCCCACCCAGGTTTCCTGAAAAGGTCTCCCATACTGTTTGTAGGTATAGGCTTTTGTATAATATTTTACTGCATGTTTTCGAAAATCAATCCATTCCCAAACATACGTATTTCGGGAGTAGCTATTTTTGGCTATACATAGGGTAAAAAACTGCATGGTACTTGGGTGGACCATGTACGATCAATGTGTACAACCCCAAAAAAAGTGCATTATAACGTGTCCTGACATCGGAGATGGGCATCAGACGCGACTTGTTGTTGGTGAGAAACAGAGCTAAAGACCTCTACTCCGTGTCAGGACGCGTTATAATGGACTTTTCTTGGGTTGTACACATTGATCGTACATGGTCCACCCCTGTACCATGCGGTTTTTTACCCTAGGTCACGCAAGCTTTGTAAAGTTTTACCCTTTGGTCTTGGGTAAGGCCTGCCTCTTGCGTGTAAGCCTATTCAGGTATGGCCTAAGACCCTAAGACTAGGATTTACCTAGGTTAGACTTGAATGAGTAAAATTACATGGAAAAATACTACTTACCCAGTAACAGTCTTCTCACACCTTTGTGCTTGAATTTGTTGCTGTGATGGCAGAGTAATTTTTGACGAAATAATTTCTTCACTCCAACAGGGTACAGTTTATAGGAGTTGAAACACATACAATTCTTGATGTTGAATATTTCTCTCCACTTGTCGAAATCTTCCCTTGATTTAGCATTAGTTCGTAAGTGCACAAAATCTTTATTTTTTTGCAAAATAATATTATGGAAGCCACTGCCTTCAAAATCTAGCAACTCAGGATTTCTTGTACACTCCATAGTGACTAAGTACAAGTAACACACGACGAAAACAACAGACTAGGAGAACTATAGACTACAGACTCAATCAATTCTCGATAGAAGTTACAGAACAGGAACAGCGCATGCTGTTCTTTACATTGAGCAATGGTGCCATAACCTTGCGTACTCAGACTCTCAGTACCTTTTTATAATAATAAGCGCCAGCGTAAATGCTAGCTGGTACAGCATAGTTGATACATATATTCTGTATGCATCTATTATAACTAATATATTTACCAATATTATAACGTATTATATAAGATTAATATTTTCAAGACTGGTGCGTTTGCAAGAATTAAGAAACGTTTATAGGGGGTAACACTAAGGAGGGCGGAGTCTCACAACGTCACCGCTCCAAAACACGCTCTGATTGGTTCTAATATTTGAGAGGGTTCTATTTCCATCCAGACTTCAAGGAATGATGCTCCGGGCGGGCTTTCTTTTGAGTCCAGGGGCCTATGTTTGCTTTTTTTTTTATCAGTTTTTTTTTTTTTATCTTATTCCATATATATTTAACCCAAATAATACTATTACCTCATATACGTCCGTTCCCTTTCACCACTGTCACGTATTTATACGCCGCTCTTTCCAGCATGATAATAATTTATCTGTTAACTATAAGATTATTGACATGACGTCATTTGGAAAATAACATTCTCTTAGAACGACACACGTGTATTGTTTTCATGTATGGAAGTTCATTCGTTGTACAGAGACTTCCTTTTTTTTGACGTTCTAGAATTTATCAATAATAGGTTACAACAATTAGTCGTTTGAGTTAGTTATAGTAGTTACTAATCATCAGACTTTTATTTGACAAGCCATATAATGGTATGCATAAAAGTTGTTTACAAAGTATCTTGCATTTTGTATTCCGTATGATCCCATTTTTGGGCCAAATCTATGGTCGTGTTATTCAGGTATGGAAGGTAATGATCAGATGTTGTTTTCATATCTCTTTCCTTCTACCTGCGTCGAGTTTATGGGTGGAACCTCTCTCTCTCTCTCTCTCTCTCTTTCTCTCTCTCTCTCTCTCTCTCTCTCTCTCACACAACCAAAGGACAATTTGATTAAGAAAATGATGATAACGATAAATTTCATCTTGTATTTTTAAAGATTTTCATTTATCGACATAATAAAACTGCCGCTGTTGTCTAATATAAAATCTTAGGCCTGGAAAATACTGGGCGCGTTCGCAGTCATCACATGCTATATAAATAAATCCTTTTACTGTCATTACCTTGTTATCCCGCTGTTTTCGTTTTCATCTTCTCACTGTCGGATGAATTTTCAGCATTGTCTCTTGTGCAAGAAATTTATTCATAAAATTTAATCCAAGAGAAGAAATCGCGTTGTGAATCCCTCCTGTTTCACAGTCTTGCTGGAAAATATATATATATATATATATATATATATATATATATATATATATATATATATATATATATATATAAGATATATAGATATATAGATATATATTATAAATAATATATATATATATATATATTATATATATATATATATATATATTATATATATATATATATATATATATAATCTATATAAATTATATATATCTATATATCATATATATATATATATATATATATATATATATATCGAGCTACAATGTCCTTTAATATCTAATTCGCTCTACCTCGGAATTAATATATTTTTCATATATGCTTAAACCGAAGGGGAATTTTTTCTCGATAATAGACTTGCCTGGACCAGGGCGCGAACCCGTGCATCCTTTCAAACCCAGGAACGTCAGTGAAGCTTTACCTACTACACCACCGCGAGAGGCTAAAAGTTCATGTCGCCTCTCACCCTCATATACCTTTCGTGCGCAGGTAATTAGTTGGTTTGGAGACAACATCAACCCACCTCGACTCCGGTAGTGTTTGTAGTGCTTTTGACAGCACGTAGCCAATCTATAAGTCATATCACATTTCCGTGATTCATATACATATATCGAGCTACAATGTCCTTTAATATCTAATTCGCTCTACCTCGGAATTAATATATTGTACCAAACAAAAACTTCTTTCAGTTTTCTTCTGAAGATTGAAAAAGAAACCCACAAATTCAATTTGTAACTTGTTTACTTCTAAGTATTTACATTAAGTTTTACTCCACACTCGAGTACTTTCAGCCCTTCTGTGGCCCATTCTCAAGAGATGTTTGGGATGTTAGCCTGGGTCAAGGCCCAGCAGTCTTCTGGAACTTCTTCTCGTTGTACTGTCATTTATGCGATGGCTGTTCTGGTTTTTGCTTGAGAGTTGCCAATCCCCTCTTGTCGCTCTGATATCCTGAGCTGATTGGTCAATGGGATTCACCCTTGTGGTAAGGGTGTGGTCACCGAAAGTCTGTTGGGCAGGAAACCTAATCTCCAGGTCAGCAGGGTCAATCTTAGCTTCTTTTAATATCAAAGCTCGGCTTATGGGATCTTCTGAGGTAAAACCTTTGTTTCCTTCAATTACTTTGAATCTCTCTGATAAGCGCACCTTCGGTACTACCCTCCTGTGACTAATTTTGTTGCCTTTTGTATATAAGCCTACTGTTTTTGAAATCCATCCTATGGTCATTTTCCCAACAGTGTCTACGCTATAGCACTCCCATGAGGAGTTAAAGCTGTACTGGCCCTTATATGTTCTTGGACTCTAGTCCTTATTCCCCTACCTGATTCCCCCACATATCTGTCTCCACAATTATTGCAATTGATTATGTATACCCCCGCTACATCATCTGTATTACTGTCTTCTCCTTCCAATTTATTTTTACATACTTTGTTTTTTAAGGTATTATCAAATGTATATACAAATTTATATTGACTTTCTTTCATTTTTGAAGTGATTTGTTTCATTTTAGGCATAAAAGGGAGGGCAACTATTTCTTGTTTTCTTTATTCCATGTACTCTCTACATTCGCTCTGTAAAATATTTTCTAGCTTTGTTGAGTGCCCTTTTTCTGAACATTCCGGGTATGCTAATGCATCGAAGCTTTTATCGATGTAATTTATTACTTGCTCTATCTTGCAAGGGTCACACGTTCTCATTGCCCTAAAAAATAAACTGTTAGAACCCCTATTTTTATATCATGACTATGAAAAGAGAAGAAATGAATATATGAGTTTGTATGTGTGGGCTTTCTATATGTGCTGAATTCATATCCTGTTTCTTTTCTTTCTATGAGTATGTCTAAAAAGGGCAGTATTATTGTTACTTTTCTCTAAAGTGAACTGGATATTGTTATCAAACTTATTGAGCTCATCTAGAAAAGTTTCTATTTTATTTCCATCCCCTTGCAGAATAGCAAAAAACTATCATCCACGTATCTCCACCATCCTTGCAGTTTTAAGTTAGGACATTCACATTAGGAACTAGATTAGTTTCGAAAATATTCCATATAAGATGTTAGCGAGTATGGGTGATAAGAGGACCCCATAGCTACTCCATATTTTTGTTTTGTAAACATGTCCTCAAACGTGAAATAAGTATCACTGACACACAATTTGATCAACTCAAGGAAGACGCCTATTTCGATGTTTGGATTGAAAATACCCTCATTATGTTTAGTCTGTAGGAATTCTAATACTTTATCAAGGGACATTGGTGAATAATGCTACTACATCAAAACTAAACCATGTGTCCCTTTATATTCTTTTTCTTAACTTTGTCTATGAAATCTACTGAATGTTTTTAATATGGGATTCTGAAAATATACCTAAGTATATTCCTAGTTCTCCAGCTAACCCAACACAGCTAAGTTTTGTTAGGAGATTTCCTACTAGAAACAATAGGCGTAGTGGGCAGCCCTCCTTGTGTATTTTGGGAGCTGCCATATATAGGGGTTCTAACAGGTTTATTTTTCTTAGGGCAATGAGAACGTGTGACCCTTGCAAGATAGAGCAAGAAATAAATACATCGATAAAAGCTCGATGCATTAGCATACCCGGAATGATTTCAGAAAAAGGGCACTCAACAAAGCTAGAAAAATATTTTACAGAGCGAATGTAGAGAGTACATGGAATAAAGAAAACAAGAAAATAGTTGCCCTCCCTTTTATGCCTAAAATGAAACAAATCACTTCAAAAATGAAAGAAAGTCAATATAAATTTGTATATACATTTGATAATACCTTAAAAAACAAAGTATGTAAAAATAAATTGGAAGGAGAAGACAGTAATACAGATGATGTAGCGGGGGTATACATAATCAATTGCAATAATTGTGGAGACAGATATGTGGGGGAATCAGGTAGGGGAATAAGGGACTAGAGTCCAAGAACATAGAAGGCAGTACAGCTTAACTCTCAGGGGAGTGCTATAGCTAGACATGTGGGAAAATGACCATAGGATGGATTTCAAAAACAGTAGGCTTATATACAAAAGCAACAAAATTAGTCACAGGAGGGTAGTAGAAGGTGCGCTTATCAGAGAGATCAAAGTAATTGAAGGAAACAAAGGTTTTACCTCAGAAGATCCCATAAGCCGAGCTTGATATTAAAAGAAGCTAAGATTGACCCTGCTGACCTGGAGATTAGGTTTCTGCCCAACAGACTTTTCGGTGACCACACCCTTACCACAAGGGTGAATCCCATTGACCATCAGCTCAGGATATCAGAGCGACAAGAGGGGATTGGCAACTCTCAAGAAAACCAGAACAGCCATCGCATAAATGACAGCACAACGAGAAGAAGTTCCAGAAGACTGCTGGGCCTTGACCCAGGCTAACATCCAAACATCTCTTGAGAATGGGCCACAGAAGGGCCTGAAAGTACTCGAGTGTGGAGTAAAACTTAATGTAAATACTTAGAAGTAAACAAGTTACAAATTGAATTTGTGGGTTTCTTTTTCAATTAATATATTTTCATATATGCTTAACCGAAGGGGAATTTTTTTCGATAATAGACTTAGCCTGGACCCAAGGACATTGGTAGCTCGATATATGTATATGAATCACGGAAATGTGATATGACCTATAGATTGGCTTACGTGCTGTCAAAAGTACTACAAACACTACCGGATATTTTCGTCATGAAATTCAACGGAAATCAATCAAGGCACACTGGATCAACATCGTTATGAGTAATTGGCAAAATGTCACTCAACCCAGTCTATGAAAGCTATCCCTTTTATTTACGTCAAAAAAATGTTCGACAGCTGGAGGAAAAAACGTACACAGAAAAAAAAAAAACATATTTCAAAATTTGTAATGAAAGAACCAGAAGCTTTTTCAGTTGCTTTACTTGTAGGGTTCTTGAAAACACAAGAGGAGTTTCTCTCTCTTTTGCTCTTTGTTGACTTTTATCAAAAGACTCACATATACTTCGAATTGCCATGCTTTAACCATGGTACAAACGCTTGTTTCCTCGGTGAGGTTTCCTCTGTGGCTGTTTCATTGAAATTCTCTCTCGCTCTCTCTCTCTCTCTCTCTCTCTCTCTCTCTCTCTCTCTCTCTCTCTCTCTTGATTCGCATCGATTTAAGTTAGAATATGTAATCTGTTAGACAGGAAAATTTATAAAAAAAAAAAAAAAAAAAAACAAAAAAAAAAAAAAAAAAAAAAAGTGCCATCAGGTGTAGGAAACAACATTTTTAGTTGTCTGTTAAGGAAAACTATTGTGCTGGCTTTTTGTCCGTCCGCCCTGAGATCTTATTAACTACTGAGGCTAGAGGGCTGCAAGTAGGTATGTTGATCATCGACCCTTCCCCCAATCATCAAACATACCAAACTGCAGCCCTCTAGACTTAGTAGTTTTGATTTTATTTAATCGAACTTCTGAATTCAGAATCTTAAGCTGCAGTGTCTCCATAGCGGCTTACACGTCATCTACTTTTGCATTCGTTTGTCCATAGAGATATGTTCGAGCGTTGCAACTTTCATGCAATATGTGTTTATTACTAACGTTAGAGGGTCATCGTCAATCAAGATGGATCTCATGAAAACTGTCAAGGGGCGAACACCCTTGCACGAAATAGTAAGCATACACTGTCATGTTTAATGCAGACATTTATGTTGTAACACTTAACAGTGTAAGTGTTAGTGTCACCAACATTAAGGATAATGTTCTTGGTCAAACAAATAAAACAATTTAAATCATAAATACAAATATACTAACAATCCACTTACATTGCAATTTAGTAACTGAAACCGCACCTTAACACTGCACCATCTTTGAACTGCAACTTATATACTAAAACTATCAGTGACCGAAAACGCATTAAAATCATCAGTGCAATAATAATTCAGGAATAGGAATAATAGCTCAGGTACATAAACCAAAGAAAAGGGATTTACCACATGGGCAGACCACGAAAGGTTACAAGATTCCGAATGGACCGAAAGAAACATTCGTATTCTTACTGTGATAAAGATGCAAAAGCTATCTCCAGTATTTCATCTGAATGGTTGTTTATACAAAAAATGCTCACACCTTCTAAAAATATAAATTATAAGCATGACGGTCTATATCGATGATACAATCACACGATAGACGAACTTTCAATAAGTATTTACCCCAATCTCAATAAATAAAAAAAAAAACTTGTGATAATTATCGCAGGTAAATAGCAAGATTGGGCTAATATTTTGAGTTGCATGAAATATGGTAGTTTTAAGGCTCTCTGTATATATATATATATATATATATATATATATATATATATATATATATATATATATATATATATATATATATATATATATATATATATATATATATATATATATGAATGGAACAGCCACCTCAACGTTGGCTGGAACCAAAATAACTTATCAAACAAATGTTTACATCTCATTGAGTTCTGATCATTTGTGTGTTGATGAAATGAAAATGTGCTGGAAAGTAAACGAGTAAAATCAAATAGATGGCAGCGAACCCTGGCCATTAGTATTTGCCAATGCTTTGTGTTTAGCGGTCAAAATTATTAAAGTTTATTTTTCCAGTTGTCAAGCATGGATATAACTTTAGTATCACAATGAAGCTATTTTTTATATCTATAGTGTTAAATTGTATTGAATGATAAGGAATTTTTGTGATCAGAACAGTTTATGGGCATAGGTCTACTATGTGTTAGCATGGGCTGAACGAGTAAGCTAATGCATAATATAAAAGCCCATCATTCGTTTTTGTTTGATAAGAATATACGACTGACTGATGCGAGCTCGTCTTTCTTGTTTTTTACATAGGTATGTACAGGTACACAATGGGTATACTAGATTTATATAAATAGGATTGATATGGGAGAGGAAATCACCTAGTTGGAGTAAACTGCCCTCTTTCTTCATCACCTGGTCCTTAAACGAGCTAACGACCGGTGCCAACAATCTTCAGCGATTCTTGTTCGTTTATTTTTAAATTCACCTCAGTACATGGTGTGCCTAATTGTTCATTTGGACTGAAGATGAACCTAAGGAAGGGTTCGAAGCTTTTGTAAAGAGTTTGTTAAATTATACACGAACTCGCAACATTTTTTATTATTGTGGACCCCTTAGAACATTATATACTCTCGCGATAGAGAGGTTTTTTCCCAACTAAAAGTGTTTCAAATGTCTGTGCTCAATGATTGAGGGCTATATCAGGCCCGTTCCCAGTGTGTTTTTATGGGTGTCTGTCATGGTAATGGCTTCATAGCAACGAATGATAAGTTAAAGGAAATGAAAACGCATCTTCTTTGAGAAGTTCTGCAGCACGGAGGCTTTCGCGTGTGTGTTGGAGGCGCCTGTTCTCATGATGGTTCTAGAATCGGCAGGAGTGTTGTGGAACTTAACAGGTGCCGACGTTATGTGAGGACAGCCGCGATTTCTGATGCAATATTTCGTCGTGATCCTTCTAAGAAGTTCCAGTAACCTCGGGAGCCTGTGACGTTCGCTGGTAGGCCACGCCCCCAGGTTGCACCGTATAAAATACAACTGACGAAGTAGGAGGCAGCGACAGACCATCAGTAAGAGTCATAGATCAGATAATCAGTGAGAGCCCAGCAGCAGAGATCAGAGCTCATCAGAGAGAGATAAGAGAAGAAGGAACAGACGAAGGATCAGAGAGGAAAAGGCACTCGAGATTTGGTCAAATTCTGGTCAAGTCGTCCAGTTAGAGAGAACGACCGAGGTATTTTCGTCATTGAGCAAGCCTTGAGAGCAGAAATGCTCTACAAGAGGTTTCGAGGAGTTCCTGCCCTTTCGAGTATCAAGAATAGGCATATTTTTCTGCAATACGGAGTCAAGAAGACGTCTGCAATTACAGTTTTCTGTTGTGAAGCCACCGCTTCAAGCATAGATCTCCGACAGCGCAAAAACTGGACAGCAAGTATTTGAATTACCTCACTTCTTCCCAAGTTCATGCATTGTAAGATTTTACTTGTAGTATGTAAATAGGAGAAACATTCTGCATTTATCATTGTTAGTAAGTTTGTAAATAAAACCTTTGTTCTGTTAGTGTTTCTTTCTATATTCGTATCCCCAGTTTCAAATGTTGGTGTTGAATTCTTTTTGTTTCTTTTCATATCAAACTTGGAGCGGACCTCTCACGAGGTCCGTAACATCTTGGCGACCTTGGCCAGTATATTTCGGCACTGTAACAGTTTGAAACAGGGAGAATATAAACCAGAATGAGTGAGATGGTGAAGAGTTTATTGAGGTGGGTAGCTACTAGGTCTACAGGGGAATGATCTCTTGTGAGTATATTGAAAAGAAAGTGAGAGAAAAGTATGAGAGAGATGAGAGAGTGGCTGAGAGAGAAGTAATGAAAATGCAGCAAGAGAGAGAAAGCAATGAAAATGCAGCAAGAAAGAGAAGCAATGAACATGCAGCAAGAGAGAGAAGCAATGAAAATGCAGCAAGAAAGAGAAATAATGAAAATGCAGCAAGAGAGAGAATTGTTGGTAATGCAGCAGGAAGAAAGAAAGAAAGAATGTATGCATGAGCAAAGGAGAAGAGACAAAGAACGTGTGCACGAGTTGGAAATTGCTCAGTTAAGCAAAACACTCTTTAACAGTCAGTCAGGCCAGAACGAAAACGAAGCAGATAGGTTAGGTATGAGTGCAGTGCTGAAATTAGTAGCGAAGTTTGATGGGGGGAAGATGTAACGTAATATTTTCATGTGTTTTGAGAAGTTAATGGAAAGAGTAGGTTCTACTAAAGAAATGTGGACTCTATATTTACAGTCAGTTTTGAGTGGTAGGGCACATACTGTGTATAGTTGCATGTCTAAGGAGGAATGTGATGATTATGATATTGTGAAAGAAACTGTTCTTAGCGCGTACAGGTTAGTACCGGAGGCGTACCGTAAGAAATGTAGAAGTTTGAGAAAGGACAAAAATATTACGTACATAGAATACAGTTAGAAAGGCTGTTTTTTGATTGGTTATCTTCTGCTAAAGTTGAGGATTTTGATGGTTTGAAAAACTTAGTGTTGTTAGAAAACTTCAAAGATAACTTATCCCCTAAGATTAAGCTTCATATAGAGATAGGCGAGAAGTATCTTTCACAGGAGCAACTAGTTAGCTGACAAATATAGTCTAACTCATAATTTGAGTGTTAGTAAGAACGAAATGATCCTTCATCTGGTAGAGTACAAAAGCAGTAAAGGTTTCAGTTCTAGTAGTAGCAATGCGAGTAAAAGTGACTATTCCTGTTATACATGTGGAAAACCTGGTCATACGTTTAAGGTTTGTAAGAGTAAAATGGCATCTAGTAGCTCAGAATTAATTTGTTTCCGATGTAATGGAAAGGCATTTAGTGAGAAATTGTGCAGTAGAAAGGAAGGATGTTAAGAAACCAGTGTCTCTAGTTACCTTTCGTCTAAGTAGGAATGAGTGATGAGAAGAAACTAGGAAATTTTTTGGTGAATTTCTGTCAGAAGTTGTAGTTCCTCTCTTGGAGGAGTAGGTTCGAGAGAAGTAGTCTTGCTTCGAGACACAGGAGCTGCTGTCTCACTAATTACGAGAGAGAGTGTGCCGAACAGGGCAGAAATCAATATGAAAGAAAAAGTCATGTTTGGTGGATTTCCTAACACTTGTGTTCTTTGTCCTTTGTTTAAGTTGAATTTAGAAAGTCAGGTACTGTCAGGAGAAGTGAACTTGCAGTGTTGGCAAGTTTGCCCGTGATGGCATTGACATTATTGCGTAAGGACTTAGCTTTATCCAAGAATGTGAATCCATGTTGTGAGGGATATTCCAGTGCCTGAAATGGTAGTAACTAGGTCAGGTTTAGATACATACATAGACTATGGTCCATAATTTGTTCGTGGATTTGGAACGAGTGTGAGTTCATGGATTCGAACGTGAGTGAGTTCATGGATTCGAACGAGTGTGATAGAGGTGACGAGGTTGATCTTGGCATGAGTGTGGCTGAGAGACCGGACTCTATCAGTGTTGACAGTGATAGCCAAGGGGAAGGTGTAGCTGTCGAGAGTAATGTAGTAAATGTACTGGTATCTATTACTAGTTACGGTGACGAATTAGGCACTAATAACCTATTGAACTAAGGATGAGCTAGTCAAGTTCAGAGAGAGGATGAGACACTAACCCAAATTTTTATTTGCGAGGTTTATGATGTGTGTAAGGAAACCTTTTGTTTAAAGGACGAAGTTTTGTTTTGTTTATGTTCGGTCTAAGTCATGTAGTAAAAGGAAATCCCAGAAAAACTTAGTAGTTCCTAGGAAGCTTCGTGAATTAGTTTTGAAGTTAGCACATGATGGGCAAGGACATTTATTTAGGAGTTAATAAAACTTTCAAGTGTATTAGTAGGGCGTACTTTTGGCCTAAAATGAAGAGTGATGTAAAGAGGTATGTTTTAAGCTGTCATGAATGCCAAATTGCGGGAAACCGAATCAAGTAATTCCAGGGTTCCGTTGTGTAATACTCCTTCGGTAGGTGAATCTTTTGAGAATGTTATTTATCAATATGGTTGGACCTTTGCCTCTAAGTAAGGGGTAGAGAAGATTGCACAACTAATCTAGAGTACTATAAAAAACAATTTAAAAGAAGTTTGGCAACTAGCGGAGGAGAACGGAAGCGCTTGGCAACTAGCGAAAGAGAACGCGAGTGGAAGTCAAGGGGAAACTAAAGGGAAACATGATTTTAGATCATAAAAGAGAAGTTTGTGTGTAAGAGATAAAGTTTAAGTACTAGTCTAGAAAGAAGGTTCCGCTTCACCTTATAAGTTCGAAGGTCCTTTTTCAGTGTTAGAGAGGGAATATAAATTATAGAATTAATATGGGTAAGAGTAGAGCAAAGTCAATGAATGTAAACTTGCTTCAGAATTATAAAGAACGCCCCGTACCGTGACCGCCGCCCGTGCCCCTGTTTAATTGTGTCAGAAAGAGAAATTAGTTTTGAGAAAAACACAAGAGGTGTTTTAGTATTTCCAAGTTTATATCGGAGTTCAGAAAACGGAGAAATTAAGAGGGAAAGATAATGTGATAGCTAATAGCCGCTCTAGAGTTTTCAGAATGAGTAGCCTAATGACCGTTTTCTGTTTTGACACGAGTGGTTGAATGAATGAGAAGTGTTATGTTTTATGCAGAATTTTTCCCTTGCTGTTTAATTCTTGTTTCTCTTAAGAAAAAAATAAATAAGTTGATTTCATTGTTTTTCTTTTTGGGGGGGACATGTCATGGTAATGGCTTCATAGCAACGAATGATAGTTAAAGGAAATACGACTGACGAAGTATGAGGGAGCAGATCATCAGTAAGAGTCACAGATCAGATTATCAGTGAGAAACCCAGCAGCAGAGATAAGAGATCATCAGAGAGCGATAAGAGAAGAAGGAACAGACGAAGGATCAAAGAGGAGTTGTCGAATTCTGGTCAAGTCGTCCAGTTAAAGAGAACGACCAAGGTAATTTCTTCGTTGAGCAAGCCTTGCAGAAACATTCTGCAAGAGGTTTTCGTGAGTTCCTGCCCTTCGAGTATCAAGAAAAGGCAAAGTTTTCTGCAATACGGAGTCAATAAGACGTCTGCAATTACAGTTCTCCTGTTGTGAAGCCACCGCTTCGAGCAAAGATCTCCGGCAGCGCACAAACTGGCCAGCAAAGTATTTGAATTACCTCCACTTCTTCCCAGTTCACGCATTGTAAGATTTTACTTGTGGTATGTAAATAGGAAAAACCATTCTGCATTTATCTTTGTGGTAAGTTTGTAAATAAACCTTTGTTCTGTTGTGTTTCTTTCTATATTCGTATCCCCAGTTTCAACTGTTGGTGTTGAATTCTTTTTGTTCCCAAATTTTACATTTTCTGCTATAAATGTCATTGCATATATATGGTATATACAAGATGAAATACTTGAAAAAGTTATTTTAGTATATACAGAGAAATTAAAAAGAGATAGAAGAAATTTGGGGACGCTGTCTATGCCCTTCTACCCGATTAGATGTTATTTAAAGTAATGATTTTGTTTAACATAATTTTTCTTATAATGTTGAAAGTTTGCACTGAAATTAAAAAATATTTCTTCAGTTTTATTGATTGATTTATTTAATATGTTAACAATAACATGCACATTACTTTATTTGTTGTTATATTATATACTATGACTTAACAAAAGCCAATAATCACTTTGAAAGTAAATCATAAGAATTTTAATAGCTTTACTCCCAAAGAAAACTACTCTTTGACTTTTGATTGAACCCCCAGAAGTGGTAGCACTAATACCTACCCAGGTCTGAAATGTCACCACCGTCGGCAGCGTAGCAGATGCCATCAATATAGAATACCTTCATCCTGTTTTGCCGTTTGAAAAATTTTCTTATATTTTGGGAATTGGAGGATGCAGCTAGCATCTCTTACGAATTTCCTGATCTTTCCTACCCGTGAAGATCCTACCGTGTGAGTGTAAAAAATGTAACACGTTCTCACCGCAAAGAGATCGACGTGACGGTACTCTTTGTGACTGACAAAGGTACGATGCAAATTTCAAAACCCTGCAGTGTCGTCAAATTTCTCTGACCAGATTATCGTACCACCAGCTTTAGAATGGTCGTTTCTCTACTGAAATCATTTTACAAATATGGTGGGGCTTATTTTTATGCATCACTTGGTATTTCTTAGTACTTAAAGATGGTGTTAATGTTTAATAAAAAAAAATTATATAAAAAAAAAGACTTGCCTAAAAAACAAAAGTTATTTATTACTTTATAAGTACAGTTCAATGAAAACCCCAAAAGAATAGTCACAGAAAACATGACTTCCAGATTTTTTTTTTGTTGGGGGGGTGGGGGGTCGTTCTAACCCCCGAACCCCCCTTGATACAGTCCTGTACATGGAGAAATGGATAGAGGTGAGCCATCGAATTCTGGCTGGATGGAATAATTGGAGTAGGTATCATGCGTCCTGCTACAAGAGTACCTGTTCACTGAGGAGTAAGTATCTGCTATGTTGTATGGGTTAGAATCGCACAACTGAAGAAAATATAACAAAATTAGTTGAACGTGACCGAAATAAGATGCTTAAAAGGATGAGTGGAGTGGCGAGAAGAGGTAGGATAAAAAAAGGAGTACATCAGAGATCAGTAAGAGTCATTTAAGCGCCTCAGTGACTTGATCGGTAAGGCCTTGGCCTGCCACCTCGGTGGGCCGCGAGTTGATTCTCGGGCATTCCACTGAGCCACTGAGTGGTTAGAGATGTGTATTTCTGGTGATAGAAGTTCACTTCCGACATTGGTCCCGTTGCTGAATAACCACTGGTTCTATGCAACGTACAAACACCATACAAACAAACAAACAAGCGAGCAAACCATTTAAGGCCAAAGAAAGCCGAAGGATCAAGATTGAGATGGTTTGGTCCTTTACTGGGAGAGTTCATAATTATATATTTCAGACGACCTTATAGTTATTGTTAACCATACGGGTTTTGCGTACGTTACTATAAACCCTCCGGTTGATTTCCGTATATATTCATGTGGTTAGATATGATGAATATTCCGTGAAGATTGCTGCGTTGTTATCAAGTTTCATTATTACTCTTTTAGAGAGAGCAGTATTCTTTGTGCATTTATGTGTCTGCTTTTTTGGGAGCAGAAATCGTATTTTCTTAATACTGGACCTCATTGTATTATGTATCATTAGTTTTACTGAAAGTGGGAAAAGCTTAGGAAACTACACCAAATCGAATATTGACAGAGGTTATGACAACAAAGTATTAAGCACCGTATTGTATAAGTTCGAATCTTATTAGATATAATTTATGCATTATTTGTCTGCCTTTCATCATCATCATCCTCAAGTCTCTAACTCTGTCTGACCCGAATGGTTCTATGAAAATCCGCCACGTATGACTCTTCTTTGCTCTTACTAACACAAACCTCCGCTCATCTCCATCATCCTGTCTCAGTTTTCATCCAATAATGTTTGGGTATTCAACTGTTTTGGTGCTCAGAGTCGCCCAGCTGACACTAAAAATCTCCATCTCCCTTAATATCATATGCTTGCTGGGTCTTAAGAACTATATTTCATAATCAATCAATCAATATCATATGCTGTCATTTCCTATTGTATTTCTTTGCCATGAATACTTATATACTTCTTAAAACTTTGTTCTTCAAACGACATGAATCGTGTAAAGTTCACATCTGACTAATGTATAATCTTTCCTTCATCTGCAATCTCAGTCTATCTGTTTTCCAAATCTTGTTCAGCCTAATCATTTGCTAATTACACTTTTCAGTCTTCACTACGTTCATACTATAAAGAATCTGTATTGGATAATCATTGCTCCTTAATATTTGAAAGATTCAATCCCTTTTCATGTATTGTTATTTCATACCTTTACGAATATATGCATAATCTGTCCTTATAGTATTTGTCTTTCTTAAGATATGTTTTGAGTCTCTTCTTTCTCAATATCTGCCGCATTCCCATTTGCAAGCTTTATTAGTCTCGCGGTGCTTTGTTAATCAATGCGGCAACTTTTAAGTACTGTAACTAACAAGTCTCTCTTATAAAAGTCTAAACACTAATTTCCTTTTGCAGCAACATTAATTTTCATTTGCAACTACGTTTTCATCATAAAATCCATGAAGGGCAAACAACAAATGTTACCACCCCCCACTTCATTGAAAACTAAATTGACAAGACTTCATTGATGTTAACATATTGTCCTCTTCGTTCATGGATTCTTCCAGTTAATTTAACATAGTTACCGGTCATACCATAGCAACGTAAAACCTTTCATAATATTGGTCTGTAGAAGTTACCACATTTAGTCATATCGTCCTTTGGGATGTTGGTTGTGATTTCCAGTTCTCAGCGTAGTTAGTATACTAGATGTCATTTTATGTTCGGCTAAAATGATCTCTGCCGTGATTAGTTAATGAAGCTTCAATAAAATGTAAATTCAATCATAAGTTCATTCAGGTGTTATTTAGCTTTTGGTATATCAGTTAAATTATCTCCATCATAATTCTTTTAAGTAGTGACGTCACAAAAATTTATCGCCAGAGCTGCCTTGTTCTGTCTGTTGTTATATTTGAGGCTTCCCTCCATTCGACAGGTATTATCCACATTTCCATTTCACCAATGGACATTTCTGTGGGCTACACTCACACAAGTACCACGCCTGAGTACTAGGCTTTGTAAGCGACATACGCCTGTTTTCCCCAGATATTCACTTTTATCTCTCTCTCCTTTTTTTTTTTTTTATTCCACTATCTACATTTTATTACTTTGTAGTTTCTATTTTTAGTTCTTCCTCTCCCCTGTGAATTTGTCTGCAGTTGCAGTTTGCCAGTGTTTCTCATATGCCATTCAAACAAATTCATTTTAGATGAGAAATATTAATTCTGTTTTATTACTGGGCTGTAATTTTTTCCTCTCCCATATAAAAACCATTTAAAAATTATATTTATTCATAGTTTTTTGGGGCTTTGCAACGTAAGAGATTCACTCTAAAAGTCAGAGTGATAATCCGTTAAAACTATATAATGGCTTATCGTCCCTGAATTATATCCATGTAGCCCCTAAAACGGCTTATCTTGGATTTTCCTCCAATTTTAATAACCATTTTTAATTTGTTATGAGTGAAAAGG